>NC_134486.1:149938530-150088530 GCF_040206685.1 Ascaphus truei
TATTCTCTTATGATATGTGTTTCATTTTTCATTTGGCTTTGTTTTTAATTTGGCTGTGATGTTATCAATTTGCGATCGGATGTTTTAAATTTGTGCATGTATATCCTTAACCATTTCTTTGTAGATTGGTTAATCATACATATATTTTAAATATATATATATTTTAAATTTTATATATATAATATATATATATATATAATGTATATATATATATATATATATATATTTACAGTGTTCGACAAACCTATACATTTGCTCGCCCCGGGCGAGTGGATTTAACCCCCGGGCGAGTAAATATTGGCCCAAGCAGCACACGTTTGGTACTAGGTGGCGAGTAGATTTTTTTGTGTGTCGAGTAGATTTTTTGGTGATTTGTCAACCACTGTATATATATATGTATATATATATCTTATACTATATTAGTGAAAGCACTGTATGTTTGCCTGCCTGCCTGCATGCATGCATGCCTGCCTGCTGGATGTCCGGTGTCCCTAGCGGCAATCTCATTGGTCCCTTGGCCCGCCCGCCCCCGCACACCTCTCATTGGCCTCACACACTCACACCACCCCCTTGGCCCGCCCCCCACACCTCTCATTGGCCTGAGGCGGAGTGACGGGCCAAAGGTCCAAAAAAATAAATAAAACACACACACACACACACACACACACACACACACACACACACACACACACCTCTCTCCCCTCTCCAAATCACCTTTTCCCCCTCCCCAGCGGCATCACCTCTTCCCCCTCCCCAGCGGCATCACCTCTTCCCCCTCCCCAGCGGCATCACCTCTTCCCCCTCCCCAGCGGCATCACCTCTCCCCGCTCCAATAAAACACACACACACACACACACACACACACACACACACACACACACACACACACACACACACACACACACACACACACACACACACACACACACACACCTCTCTCCCCTCTCCAAATCACCTTTTCCCCCTCCCCAGCGGCATCACCTCTTCCCCCTCCCCAGCGGCATCACCTCTTCCCCCTCCCCAGCGGCATCACCTCTTCCCCCTCCCCAGCGGCATCACCTCTTCCCCCTCCCCAGCGGCATCACCTCTTCCCCCTCCCCAGCGGCATCACCTCTTCCCCCTCCCCAGCGGCATCACCTCTTCCCCCTCCCCAGCGGCATCACCTCTTCCCCCTCCCCAGCGGCATCACCTCTTCCCCCTCCCCAGCGGCATCACCTCTTCCCCCTCCCCAGCGGCATCACCTCTTCCCCCTCCCCAGCGGCATCACCTCTCCCCGCTCCAATAAAACACACACACACACACACACACACACACACACACACACACACACACACACACACACACACACACACACCTCTCTCCCCTCTCCAAATCACCTTTTCCCCCTCCCCAGCGGCATCACCTCTTCCCCCTCCCCAGCGGCATCACCTCTTCCCCCTCCCCAGCGGCATCACCTCTTCCCCCTCCCCAGCGGCATCACCTCTTCCCCCTCCCCAGCGGCATCACCTCTTCCCCCTCCCCAGCGGCATCACCTCTTCCCCCTCCCCAGCGGCATCACCTCTTCCCCCTCCCCAGCGGCATCACCTCTTCCCCCTCCCCAGCGGCATCACCTCTTCCCCCTCCCCAGCGGCATCACCTCTCCCCGCTCCAAATCACCTCTCCCCGCTCCAAATCACCTCTCCCCGCTCCAAATCACCTCGCTTCCCGCCTCCCCGCTCCAAATCACCTCGCTTCCCGCAGCTGCCACGCGGCGCGTAAGATGGCGGACCCCCTTCCTCCCTCGCGGCGCCGAGTCAGACGGTGGCGGCGCCCGGAAGTACAGGTAGGTGTCGCTCCCCACCTCCGGCGCCAAACGGAACTGAGAAAGGGCGCATCAACTGAGGTGTGTGTGTGTGTGTGTGTGTGTGTGTGTGTGTGTGTGTGTGTGTGTGTGTGTGTCACTGTCCACTGCCCCCCCCTCCTATCCACTGCCCCCCCCTCCTGTCCACTGCCCCCCCCTCCTGTCCACTGCGTCCCCCCTCCTGTCCACTGCCCCCCCTCCTGTCCACTGCCCCCCCCTCCTGTCCACTGCCCCCCCTCCTGTCCACTGCCCCCCCCTCCTGTCCACTGCCCCCCCTCCTGTCCACTGCCCCCCCTCCTGTCCACTGCCCCCCCTCCTGTCCACTGCCCCCCCCTCCTGTCCACTGCCCCCTCCCTCCTGTCCACTGCCCCCCCCCTCCTGTCCACTGCCCCCCCCCTCCTGTCCACTGCCCCCCCCCCTCCTGTCCACTGCCCCCCCCTCCTGTCCACTGCCCCCCCCCTCCTGTCCACTGCCCCCCCCCCTCCTGTCCACTGCCCCCCCCCCTCCTGTCCACTGCCCCCCCCCTCCTGTCCACTGCCCCCCCCCCCTCCTGTCCACTGCCCCCCCCCCCTCCTGTCCACTGCCCCCCCCCCTCCTGTCCACTGCCCCCCCCCCTCCTGTCCACTGCCCCCCCCCTCCTGTCCACTGCCCCCCCCCTCCTGTCCACTGCCCCCCCCCCCTCCTGTCCACTGCCCCCCCCCCTCCTGTCCACTGCCCCCCCCCCCTCCTGTCCACTGCCCCCCCCTCCTGTCCACTGCCCCCCCCTCCTGTCCACTGCCCCCCCCCCTCCTGTCCACTGCCCCCCCCCCTCCTGTCCACTGCCCCCCCCCCCTCCTGTCCACTGCCCCCCCCCTCCTGTCCACTGCCCCCCCCTCCTGTCCACTGTGCCCTCCCTCCTGTCCACTGCCCCCCCCTCCTGTCCACTGCCCCCCCCCTCCTGTCCACTGCCCCCCCCCCCTCCTGTCCACTGCCCCCCCCCCCTCCTGTCCACTGCCCCCCCCCCTCCTGTCCACTGCAGGAAATGCAGGGGGAGGAATCCATGCCTTTGAGGCGCCCCCCCCCCCTCCCTTTGACGCCCCCCCCTCCCTTTGACGCCCCCCCCCCTCCCTTTGACGCCCCCCCTCCCTTTGACGCCCCCCCCCTCCCTTTGACGCCCCCCCCTCTCCCTTTGACGCCCCCCCCTCTCCCTTTGACGCCCCCCCCCTCCCTTTGACGCCCCCCCCTGCCTTTGACGCCCCCCCCTGCCTTTGACGCCCCGCGCGCACACACTGACTGACTGCCGCACGCACGCACACACTGACTGACGCGCACACAAAGCCTGACTGACGCACGCACACACTGACTGAGGCACACACTGACTGTGTGTGCGTCAGTCAGTCTGTGTGTGTTTGTGTTTCTGCCTCAGACTCACTGACGCGCGAGCAAACACACAGTGACTGACGCACACACGCTACATGAAGCTGTAAAGGAGGGAGGGAGGGGGGGGACTGGATTGATGTGAATGGGGGACAAACAGAGAGAGGGGGGAGGAGAGAGAGGAACGGGAACATTACATCCCGGGCAACGCCGGGTCTCTCAGCTAGTATATATATATATATATATATATATATATATATAATATATATATATAATATGTGAATGATGAAGCCACTCTACAAATGAATGGGAGCAGGGTGGCTTAACCCATTAATTACTTTTGCGCTTATTAACTGTTATTGTTATTAAGGGGTTAAGTGACACCAGAACATATTTGCTATTTATTTGTGTGCCAACGGACTTTGCTGGCATAGGGGCTTCATATTGCTGACGTAAGTACAACTGTCTTTATTTTATAATGCTAGTTAATGTGTTTAATAATGGACAAATAATCTATTATCCATATCTGGATAATAGTTATTTTGCCCATTACTTAACTTTATGTGTGTTTGGTGCTGCGGGGGAGGGGGGGGGGTTCTTTTATTTAAATGTAGGAGCATGTTTATTTTTTTTTACATACAGAGTTGTTTCCTTAGGTCTGCGGGGACCTCTGGAGACCACCTGAGGGTGGGTGGCTTATGTATTGTTTATTAATTATTGTTAAGTTTATTGTGGGTCTGTGTATTGTTCTCATTGTGGGTATTGTGGGAAGGGGGTATTGTCTCCAAGGGAGGGAGGGTAGGCCTCCCGGTGGGTAGGGGTGAGGGTGGTTAGGCCTCACGGGGGTGGGTTGTGGGGGGGAGGGTGGTTAGGCCTCCAGAGTGGTTGGTGAGGGTGGGTTAATCCCATAATGACGGTCGCGGTTAATAACCGCTACGGTGATTAAGGGGTTAGGGGACATTACATTGGCTCTTTTTATGCTTGTGTTTGTTTTTCAGCACCCGAGTGCATGGACGGTGATGAAGATGAAGATGGCCTTCATCGTGGCTGGCAGCCAAGGGTGAGTACAAGATGTATTTATTTTATTTATTGGGATTCATGTATTTTAAATGGGCAAATGCACTATTATCCATATGTGGATAATAGTTATTTTGGCCATTACTATTACTGTATATGTTAGAGGGCGGGTGGGTGTATTTATTTAAAAGTATTTATGTGTTTTTTAATTATTTTTTGGGGCACAGAATTGATACTGCTGGCAAGCGGGAACACTTGGGTGGAACACCCGAGGGCCACCGTCAGCCTATAGTATCATTGCTGTGCATCCAAAATTACATAAATGTACTGTATGTTAGGGAGGTTTAGGGGTTATTGGTGTATATATATATATATATTACACCAATAACCCCTAAACCTCCCTAACATACAGTACATTTATGTAATTTTGGATGCACAGCAATGATACTATAGGCTGACGGTGGCCCTCGGGTGTTCCACCCAAGTGTTCCCGCTTGCCAGCAGTATCAATTCTGTGCCCCAAAAAATAATTAAAAAACACATAAATACTTTTAAATAAATACACCCACCCGCCCTCTAACATATACAGTAATAGTAATGGCCAAAATAACTATTATCCACATATGGATAATAGTGCATTTGCCCATTTAAAATACATGAATCCCAATAAATAAAATAAATAAATCTTGTACTCACCCTTGGCTGCCAGCCACGATGAAGGCCATCTTCATCTTCCTCACCGTCCATGCACTCGGGTGCTGAAAAACAAACACAAGCATAAAAAGACCCAATGTAATGTCCCCTAACCCCTTAATCACCGTAGCGGTTATATATAGCCGCGGCTGCTTTTATTTTAACACATCTCGGTTATTTTCCGGTGACTATTTCAGAATGCCACGCGCTTGACCGCGTTCATGCCGGCCGTCACCTGCGCTCACTGCGCTTGATCTGTTTAATGATAATGGTTCGGATTTTATTGGTTGCAATCCTTCGCGTATCCGCCAGGTGGCAGATTATCATGAATTGTAATGAATTCTAACGTACAGTACATGCGCTTCAGTAATGTGTCGACTTGCAGGTGTTTAAAAAAATACCACAGTGGTCCTTTGTGAATTGACCTTGGTACTTAAGAAGTTACCACACTGTATCTATTTAGGTGTTTCATATAAAAAAGCTTAATGCAAAGTGTCTGGTGTTCTATTCTATTGTCCAGAGAGGTCCAGAGATGAGTACACCACTGCAGTCCGTGTTCAAAAAACCCAACATAACGTACGCTTATTTAATATGGTCAGCAATTAGTGCAGCAGATGATAAGATGGCCACAGTTGGTCAAATTTATCAATATTTTATCGAAAATGATGACTTTTACAAATTTTCACCAGATGCTCGTGTGTGGAAGCGTGCAATAAGGAAAAAGTTATGTATCGATCCGTGTTTTTTTCATATTTATCCCGCACCTGGTGTTAGAGGTGGGTATTGGTGTGTTGCGCCTGAATTTTCCAGTATCTTTGATCATGGAGACTTCACAAGGCGAAAGGTCATGGTAAAACCAACTAAGAATCGTCAGTCCCAGGCAAGCAATGCGTCAGCGCCAGCACCGGCTTCCAATAACGGTCCGACGTCAGTGAAAAGCTGGTGACCGGCAACCGTTGCTGTCTGTCCCCGCCTGAATACCTGCAGCCTGAGCAGGATTTCACGTACAGATACCAGCAAGCTTGCATGTACCTAAACGATTCCCAGCCTCATCAGCTGTCAGCTACAGGTGTAGCAGGCCCGCTGTCACCTGTCAACTACGTGTATAATCAAGAATACGGGACTGGCAGTGGCTCTGCGCCATACGATTGGCAAAGTCTATGGTGAGTACAGCTGCCGTATTTTATTCTTTTTTTAACATATCAATATCAATGCACAGTCAAGCGATTCTCCTGTAATCAATCGCTTTGCTTATGGTTATTTACTGTAGTTCTATTATTTTAGTCACAATTCACGAAAATGAAGTCCAGCAATATCATTGGCTGAGCAGCTTCTACAATAGATACTGAACAATTGGTGGACAGCTAGGCGCATGCGCGTTGGAATCTTGTTGAAACGCATATGCGTGTCATCACATCTACTGTAGGCACATGCGTGTATGTGAACAAGAGACGCTCCCCGAGAAAATTATTGTTGGGACTGACCGAGGGGACTGTGGGGACTGTGGGGACTGACTAATTTGAACCAACCATTACAGTAATACTTTTATTTTTCCTCAGAAAATAAACTTTGTCATCAGGCAGAGAACGGCAAATGGAGGGATTTCAACGGATTGCTGAATCTGCACATTGCTGAATCCGGAGGCAACAATTTAGTGGCAGTGCCATTTTTATTGATTAGGATAGAATAACTGTGAGCTTTATAGAAAACCTACAACAGTATGCTGTTTTTTTTTTCATACAGTATACAATACTTTTTTACATACTGTACTGTATAATAAACCCCAAAAATATAAAGTATGCATTTATTGTACATGTATTACAGTGTGTATTATATACCCGTACAGTATGTATTGTTTTAATACTGTTTTGATGTAATGCACATGCCTACAGTATACAGTACAGTACTGTACAGTATGCCTCATGGAACTGTACTGTACAGTATTGTATTGTATGTCTTTATTTATATAGCGCCATTAATGTACATAGCGCTTCACAGTAGTAATACACATGGTAATCAAATAAATAACAGATAATATAAATAACAGATCATGGGAATAAGTGCTTTAGACATAAAAGTAACATTAAGGAAGAGGAGTCCCTGCCCCGAGGAGCTTACAGTCTAATTGGTAGGTAGGGAGAACGTACAGAAACAGTAGGAGGGAGTTCTGGTAAGTGCGTCTGCAGGGGGCCAAGCTTATGTATCATGTGTTCAGAATATCCACAGTGCTATTCATATGCTTCTTTAAGCAAACGTGTCTTAAGGTGGGTCTTAAAGCTGGATAGAGAGGGTGCAAGTCGGGTACTGAGGGGAAGGGCATTCCAGAGGTGTGGGGCAGTCAGTGAAAAAGGTTTAAGGCGGGAGAGGGCTTTAGATACAAAGATGGTAGAAAAAAGACATCCTTGAGAAGAACGCAAGAGTCTGGATGGTGCATAATGAGAAATTAGGGCTGAGATGTAAGGAGGGGCAGAAGAGTGTAAAGCTTTAAAAGTGAGGAGAAGAATGGAGTGTGAGATGCGGGATTTGATCGGAAGCCAGGAGAGGGATTTCATGAGGGGAGATGCTGAGACAGATCTAGAAAAGAGTAGCGTGACTCTGGCAGCAGCGTTTAGGATAGATTGTAGGGGAGACAGGTGAGAGGCAGGAAGGCCGGACAGCAAGAGGTTACAGTAATCAAGACGGGAGAGAATGAGGGCCTGAGTCAGAGTTTTAGCAGTCGAGCAACAGAGGAAAGGGCGTATCTTGTTATATTGCGGAGGAAACAGCAACAGGTTTTAGAAATGTTTTGAATGTGAGAGAGGAGTCGAGTGTGACCCCTAGGCAGCGTGCTTGGGCTACTGGGTGAATGATCATAGTTCCAACAGTAATGTGGAAGGAGGTAGTAGGGCCAGGTTTGGGAGGAAGTATGAGGAGCTCTGTTTTAGCCATGTTGAGTTTAAGGCGGCAGAGGGCCATCCAGGATGATATAGCAAAGAGGCGTTCAGAAACTTTGATTTGTACAGCAGGTGTAAGGTCGGGTGTTGAAAAGTATATTTGTGTGTCGTCAGCATAGAGGTGATAATTAAACCCAAAAGATGTTATTAGGTCACCTAGAGAGAGTGTGTACAGAGAAAAGAGAAGAGGTCCCAGGACAGAGCCCTGGGGTACCCCCACAGAGATATCAATAGAGGAGGAGGTGTAAGCAAAAGAGACACTGAAAGTACAATGGGAGAGGTAGGAGGAGATCCAGGATAGAGCTTTGTTCCGAATATCAAGAGTATGGAGAATGTGAAGGAGAAAAGAGTGGTCCACGGTGTCAAATGCTGCAGAGAGGTCGAGCAATTTGAGAAGAGTGTAATGACCTCTGTCTTTGGCAGCATGGAGGTCGTCGGTTATTTTAGTGAGGGCTGTTTCTGTGGAATGAGCAGTGCGGGAGCCAGATTGTAGAGGGTCTAGGAGAGAATGGGTGTTGAGAAAATGGAGCAAGCGAGAGAATACAAGATGTTCAAGGAGTTTTATAGGCAAAAGGCAGGAGGGAGACAGGTCGATAGTTAGAAACACAGATAGGGTCAAGCTTGCTGTTTTTGAGTAATGGTATGACTGTTGCATGTTTGAAGGAGGATGGAAAGGTTCCAGAGCAGAGGGAGGAGTTAAAAATGTGTGTGAGCGTAGGGATTATAGTAGGACCAAGAGGTTTTAGGAGATGGGAGGGAATGGGGTCAAGAGGGCATGTGGCAGAGGGAGAAGAGGCGATCAACAGCGACACATCCTTCTCTGGGACAGTGGGAAAAGAGTCAAGGAAGGCAAGAGGAGAGTTAGGAAGAGGTGTAGGATGGGAGGAAGAAACAGAGGGGATGTTCTGACGTATGGATTCCACCTTTTCCTTAAAATAGTCAGCAAAGTCCTGAGCTGAGATGGAGGAAGAAGAGGCAGCTGAGGGAGGTTTGAGTAGAGTATCAAAGACATAGAACAGTCGGCGTGGGTTAGACTTGTGCATGTTGATTAGTGAAGAAAAGTAGGCTTGTTTAGCTTGCGAGAGGGCAGAGTTGAAACAGGATAGCATAAATTTGTAGTGAAGGAAGTCTGCGAGAGTATGAAATTTCCTCCAGAGGCGTTCAGAGGAACGAGTGGAGGAATCAGCATGCGCGTGTGGGAATTTAGCCAGGGTCTAGGGTTAGAAGGGTGAGTGCAGAAAGAGGGGCAT
Source organism: Ascaphus truei (assembly GCF_040206685.1). Taxonomy (NCBI): domain Eukaryota; kingdom Metazoa; phylum Chordata; class Amphibia; order Anura; family Ascaphidae; genus Ascaphus; species Ascaphus truei. Next base: position 149,947,620 of record NC_134486.1, read on the forward strand.
GTAGATCAAGAGTGGAAGACAAGGCAGAGTTGTAGTTCCTGACCAGGTTGTCAGCGTCTGTAGCAGAGCTGAGAGAGGAGAGGGAAGAGCGTAAAGTGGACTCAAAGTCAGGTAAGTGAATAGAGCGCAGGTTTCTGCAGAACAGGGGGGTAGATGGAGGTGGAGAAGGGGAGAAGCGAGATAGAGATAATGAGATGAGGTGATGGTCAGAGAGAGGAAAAGGGGAAATGGAGAAATCAGAGAGAGAAGTTTTTAGTGAAAACCAAGTCTAAGTAGTGGCCATCCTTGTGGGTGCTGGCTGCAGTCCAATGTTGAAGGCCAAAAGAAGAGGTTAGAGAGAGAAAGCGGGAAGCCCAAGGGAGAGAGGGGTCATCAATGTGGCAATTGAAGTCCCCAAGGAGAAGAACAGGGGAGTCTGAGTAGAGAAAGAAAGAGAGCCAGGATTCAAAGTGAGAGAGAAAGGCAGAAGGGGGATGAGTAGAGGTAGGTGGGCGATAGACGACCGCCACATGGACAGGGAGAGGAGAGAAGATCTGGACAGTGTGAACCTCAAAGGAGGGAAAAGCAAGAGAGAGGGGAATAGGAAGGGTTCGGTAACAGCAGAGAGAGGAGAGCAGGAGCCCCACGCCTCCACCCCTGCCATCAGGGAGCGGAGTGTGGGAGAAGGAAAGGCCACCATAGGAGAGGGCAGCTTCCAAAGCAGAGTCAGACTGAGTGAGCCAGGTCTCAGTTATAGCAAAGAAAAGCAGGCAGTGAGAGAGAAAGAAGGCATGCACAGAGAGGAACTTGTTAGAGAGGGAGCGAGCATTCCAAAGGGCACAGGAGAAAGGGAGAGAGGAGGGTGGCAGGGGATGGGTATGAGGTTGGAGGGTTTAACACCAGAAGGAGTAGAAGTTGCATGTGGGAGGCGAGGGCGAGGGCGAGAGCAAGTAGAAATAAGGCAGGGACCAGGATTGGGAGAGATATTCCCAGAAGCAAGGAGGAGAAGCATGGAAAGAAAGAGAATGTGTGAGGATGATTTGTAGGGGTGTGTTTTAGTGCAGGGGGTATAGCTGTGTGGTGACAGAGGGCACAGGTAAGAAAGGAGTTCATCTGAACTGAGAAGTGGGGAAGAAAGGAGAGATGGAGATATATGAATAGAGTTAGAGACATAAGGAGACTGGTGGAAGGAAGTGCATAATTTGAAAAGAAGTCAGGTTACAGCAAATATAAAAAGTAAAGGCGGCATCACAGCAATAGTTAAGTGTTGAGATGTGCAGCCTGGGATAAATGATATCCTCCTTCCAACGTAGATCAAATGCAGGAATCAGAAGCAATAGAAGTTGTCCACTTTTCCACTTCTTTTTGAACTTCCTTTTTAAACCTCATAACTACTTTAAACATATCTACTCAAAAGCATATCTGCAGGCAGCTATGGCTGCTATGAGTTTACTTATATACTTTTACAAAGACACCTGGCTTGTCCAACAAACTTAATTAGCACATGTGAGGGACGTTAAAGCAAATGGTTTTTCTAAGATGGGTGTTGCCTTGCACAATTGTGAAAGCTGAATTAAATTAAGACACCAGGGGGGTGATTTGGAGACAGACAATTTGAAATATGTTTTTGCCTAAATAGAACTAAATACACAGCAGGGGAGGATATCAGGACAGACAATTTGAAATATGTTTTTACCTGAGGAAAGAGAAGAGAAGAGATGAGATCAGTGATTCAATAGTCCTTACTTCCTTTTTAAACTTCATAACTACTTTAAACATATCTACTTAAAAGCATATCTGCTTAAAAGCATGGCTGCTATGAGTTTACTTATATACTTTTACAAAGACACCTGGCTGGTCCAACAAACTTAATTAGCACATTTGAGGGACTTTAAAGCAAATGTTTTTTCTAAGATGGGTGTTGCCTTGCACAAGTGTGAAAGCTGAATTAAATTAAGACAGCAGGGGGATGATTTGGAGACAGACAATTTGAAATATGTTTTAGCCTAAATAGAACTAAATACACAGCAGGGGAGGATATCAGGACAGACAGACAATTTGAAATATGTTTTTACCTGAGGAAAGAGAAGAGATGAGATGAGATCAGTGATTCAATAGTCCTAACTTCCCTTTTAAATCCATAACTACTTTAAACATATCTACTTAAAAGCATATCTGATTAAGAGCATGGCTGCAGGCAGCTATGGCTGCTATGAGTTTACTTATATACTTTTACAAAGTCACCAGGCTGGCCAAACAAACTTAATTAGCACATGTGAGGGACGTTAAAGCAAATGGTTTTTCTAAGATGGGTGTTGTCTTGCACAAGTGTGAAAGCTGAATTAAATTAAGACAGCAGGGGGATGATTTGGAGACAGACAATTTGAAATATGTTTTTACCTAAATAGAACTTAATACACAGCAGGGGAGGATATAAGGACAGACAGACAATTTGAAATATGTTTTCACCTAAATAGAACTAAATACACAGCAGGGGAGGATATCAGGACAGACATACAATTTGAAATATGTTTTTACCTGAGGAAAGAGAAGAGATGAGATGAGATCAGTGATTCAATAGTCCTAACTTCCTTTTTAAACTTCATAACTACTTTAAACATATCTACTTAAGAGCATGGCTGCTATGAGTTTACTTATATACTTTTACAAAGTCACTGGCTTGTCCAACAAACTTAATTAGCACATGTGAGGGACGTTAAAGCAAATGGTTTTTCTAAGATGGGTGTTGCCTTGCACAATTGTGAAAGCTGAATTAAATTAAGACAGCAGGGGGGTGATTTGGAGACAGACAATTTGAAATATGTTTTTGCCTATATAGAACTAAATACACAGCAGGGGAGGATATCAGGACAGACAATTTGAAATATGTTTTTACCTGAGGAAAGAGAAGAGATGAGATCAGTGATTCAATAGTCCTAACTTCCTTTTTAAACTTCATAACTACTTTAAACATATCTACTTAAAAGCATATCTGCTTAAAAGCATGGCTGCTATGAGTTTACTTATATACTTTTACAAAGTCACCTGGCTGGTCCAACAAACTTAATTAGCACATTTGAGGGACGTTAAAGCAAATGGTTTTTCTAAGATGGGTGTTGCCTTGCACAAGTGTGAAAGCTGAATTAAATTAAGACAGCAGGGGGATGATTTGGAGACAGACAATTTGAAATATGTTTTAAGCTTAATAGAACTAAATACACAGCAGGGGAGGATATCAGGACAGACATACAATTTGAAATATGTTTTCACCTAAATAGAACTAAATACACAGCAGGGGAGGATATCAGGACAGACAGACAATTTGAAATATGTTTTTACCTGAGGAAAGAGAAGAGATGAGATGAGATCAGTGATTCAATAGTCCTAACTTCCTTTTAAACTTCATAACTACTTTAAACATATCTACTTAAGAGCATGGCTGCAGGCAGCTATGAGTTTACTTATATACTTTTACAAAGTCACCTGGCTGGCCCAACAAACTTAATTAGCACATGTGAGGGACGTTAAAGCAAATGGTTTTTCTAAGATGGGTGTTGCCTTGCACAAGTGTGAAAGTTGAATTAAATTAAGACAGCAGGGGGATGATTTGGAGACAGACAATTTGAAATATGTTTTTACCTAAATAGAACTTAAAACACCGCAGGGGAGGATATCAGGACAGACAGACAATTTGAAATATGTTTTCACCTAAATAGAACTAAAATCACAGCAGGGGAGGATATCAGGACAGACAGACAATTTGAAATATGTTTTAATCTAAATAGAACTAAATACACAGCAGGGCAGGATATCAGGACAGACAGAAAATTTGAAATATGTTTTTACCTAAATAGAACTAAATACACAGCAGGGGAGGATATAAGGACAGACAGACAATTTGAAATATGTTTTTACCTAAATAGATTTAAATACACAGCAGGGGAGGATATCAGGACAGACATACAATTTGAAATATGTTTTTACCTGAGGAAAGAGAAGAGATGAGATGAGATCAGTGATTCAATAGTCCTAACTTCCTTTTTAAACTTCATAACTACTTTAAACATATATACTTAAGAGCATGGCTGCTATGAGTTTACTTATATACTTTTACAAAGTTACTGGCTTGTCCAACAAACTTAATTAGCACATGTGAGGGACGTTAAAGCAAATGGTTTTTCTAAGATGGGTGTTGCCTTGCACAATTGTGAAAGCTGAATTAAATTAAGACAGCAGGGGGGTGATTTGGAGACAGACAATTTGAAATATGTTTTTGCTTAAATAGAACTAAATACACAGCAGGGGAGGATATCAGGACAGACAATTTGAAATATGTTTTTACCTGAGGAAAGAGAAGAGATGAGATGAGATCAGTGATTCAATAGTCCTAACTTCCTTTTTAAACCTCATAACTACTTTAAACATATCTACTTAAAAGCATATCTGCTTAAGAGCATGGCTGCAGGCAGCTACGGCTGCTATGAGTTTACTTATATACTTTTACAAAGTCACCTGGCTGGCCCAACAAACTTAATTAGCACATGTGAGGGACATTAAAGCAAATGGTTTTTCTAAGATGGGTGTTGTCTTGCACAAGTGTGAAAGCTGAATTAAATTAAGACAGCAGGGGGATGATTTGGAGACAGACAATTTGAAATATGTTTTTACCTAAATAGAACTTAATACACAGCAGGGGAGGATATCAGGACAGACAGACAATTTGAAATATGTTTTTACCTAAATAGAACTAAATACACAGCAGGGGAGGATATAAGGACAGACAGACAATTTGAAATATGTTTTTACCTAAATAGATTTAAATACACAGCAGGGGAGGATATCAGGACAGACATACAATTTGAAATATGTTTTTACCTGAGGAAAGAGAAGAGATGAGATGAGATCAGTGATTCAAAAGTCCTAACTTCCTGTTTTAACTTCATAACTTCTTTAAAAATATATACTTAAGAGCAAGGCTGCTATGAGTTTACTTATATACTTTTACAAAGTCACTGGCTTGTCCAACAAACTTAATTAGCACATGTGAGGGACGTTAAAGCAAATGGTTTTTCTAAGATGGGTGTTGCCTTGCACAATTGTGAAAGCTGAATTAAATTAAGACAGCAGGGGGGTGATTTGGAGACAGACAATTTGAAATATGTTTTTGCCCAAATAGAACTAAATACACAGCAGGGGAGGATATCAGGACAGACAATTTGAAATATGTTTTTACCTGAGGAAAGAGAAGAGATGAGATCAGTGATTCAATAGTCCTAACTTCCTTTTTAAACTTTATAACTACTTTAAACATATCTACTTAAAAGCATATCTGCTTAAAATCATGGCTGCTATGAGTTTACTTATATACTGTACTTTTACAAAGTCACCTGGCTGGTCCAACAAACTTAATTAGCACATTTGAGGGACGTTAAAGCAAATGGTTTTTCTAAGATGGGTGTTGCTTTGCACAAGTGTGAAAGCTGAATTAAATTAAGACAGCAGGGGGATGATTTGGAGACAGACAATTTGAAATATGTTTTAACCTAAATAGAACTAAATACACAGCAGGGGAGGATATCAGGACAGACAGACAATTTGAAATATGTTTTTACCTGAGGAAAGGGAAGAGATGGGATGAGATCAGTGATTCAATAGTCCTAACTTCCTTTTTAAACTTCATAACTACTTTAAACATATCTACTTAAAAGCATATCTGCTTAAGAGCATGGCTGCAGGCAGCTACGGCTGCTATGAGTTTACTTATATACTTTAACAAAGTCACCAGGCTGGCCAAACAAACTTAATTAGCACCTGTGAGGGACGTTAAAGCAAATGATTTTTCTAAGGTTGTGGTTGCCTTGCACAAGTGTGAAAGCTGAATTAAATTAAGACAGCAGGGGGATGATTTGGAGACAGACAATTTGAAATATGTTTTTACCTAAATAGAACTAAATACACAGCAGGGGAGGATATCAGGACAGACAGACAATTTGAAATATATTTTAACCTAAATAGAACTTAATACACAGCAGGGGAGGATATCAGGACAGACAGACAATTTGAAATATGTTTTTACCTGAGGATAGAGAAGAGATGAGATCAGTGATTCAATAGCCCTAAGTTCCTTTTTAAACTTCATAACTACTTTAACAAATCTACTTAAAAGCATATCTGCTTAAGAGTACAGTATGTTCTAGAAACTCTGTATTTTGTTATAAAAGGAGGCATAATGAAACAATTTAAAACAATCAACATATTTTTTATTGGTGGAGTAAGTCAAAAAACATTTATGGAGTACTGTAGGTAAAAACATTTATTCATGAATGCAATTTAAAACAAACAACATTCTGTTTATTGAAGTACAGCAAGTCAAAACATTTACAGGTGTATGGTGCAAGTAAAAACATTTATTTAGGAATACAAATTAAAACAATCAACAACTAAAAAATGAATCACGCAGCGAATTCGATCCCCAGCAGTGAGTCCTTCCAGGGACGATGCCTTGTATGCCGCAAAATGCCATTGATGGAGTCTCTCACGATTTTCATCAAATGATCTGTAATGTAATAATAGCACAGCAATTCCTCCACAATAGTCTTTCTTAAATTTTCAGGAAGAGCCCTTTTGACGCGATTCCCTTTGTAATTTACATTGTGGGCCCATCCGCAGTACACCTCGTAGGTCACGTGGTGCTTGAAAATGTACAAGTGCGTCTCAATGCAAGCGTGTGTGGGTGGGATTCTGGGAGCGGGTGTGCTTCTGGGAGAGGGTGTGCTTGTTGCGGCGGGCGAGGGCAGGTGGTCAGCGAGGTTGCTTTCCTCCTCCTGTCTTTGTCGCCTTGTCTCCTAGCGTGGTCTTGATGGGGTTGTCATGTCATCCTCGTCAACGGCATACATGAACACATTTTTCTGATGGAGGGGGTGCGCTTGGTGATGGAAGGTTGAAGGTCCCATCCATCCCATCCATGCCACCCTCCTGCTCCTGCGGCCGACATATAGGGACAGGAACTCCAAGCTAATGATGTATCCGAGTCTATCTTCCCCATGCGCTTCTCCATCTTCTCCATCCGTTGATCCATATTTAGCATGGTCTCTAAAAGAAGATCTATATTTACCAGCATAACAGAGTTCTCAGGGATATTGACACTTAACCCATTCAGCATGCGGTCTAACAAGCTGGATCTTGTACGTGGGGTGCTGTGGACATCTGAGTGGATGGGTGCTGGAGCGGATGAGATACCTGTAGGGGTTCCCTGGAGAGAAGCGGCAGCGTCGTCAAGGAGGATTGCAGGAGAAGGTGTCCTGGAGGTTCCCAGGAGAGTAGCGGCAGCGTCGTCGAGTGCAGGACAAGGTGTCTTGTAGGTGCCCGGGAGAGAAGCGGCAGCGTCGTCGAGTGCAGGAGAAGGTGTCCTGTAGGTTCCCAGGAGAGAAGCGGCAGCTTCGTCGCAGAGTGCAAGAGAATGTGTCCTGGCGGTTCGATGGGTTGGCTTCCATTTGTTTTGCTTTAAGGATATATCAGCCAATGTCTTCTTGACATAATAAGGCTTCTTAAAAGCCTTAGCCTTTGGGGTTGTCAGGGGGTTTTCTTTATTAGCCTTAGCCTGTCGCTTTGGCCTTGGCTTGGAAACGGCTCCCGCCTTCGCTTTTTCGGCACAGCAGAAGAAAGCGTATTTGTGCGTCCGTAGAATCGGGGTTGATCCATGGGAGCAGATGGCACAATGCAGTATCTGGACAAGGGCAAGTTCAGATACAGATCATCTACTAGTAGGCTATGCAATGTGTGTCACCTTTTATGCATGGCGACGAGGTGCAGGTGTTATAAGTGGGTGTACTCTAATGTGACTCATTAACGTATAAATACACCATCCATTTTGTTGATTCACTGCACATTGAATACACATACTAAACATTGAATATACATTAAATACATGTGTAAATTGTTTGAACTGTGTGTATAGTGTATCTACAGCCATGATTTACACAACCCCCCCCCCCCCTCTCTCACTGAACTACAGAATGCAATGTGGCCATGACAAAGAAGAGAAAGACAAAAAAAATTGTTTTTCTGTTTGTATTATTATAAATTTGCATTATTCATGATTTTTTGTATTTTTCATTCTTCCATGATTATCCAACGGCCCTCAATTTTCAACTGACAGAAGAACTACAGTACAAAGAAGATAAAGACTGAAATTTGTATTATTCATAATTATTTGTATTTTTTATTCTTGTGTAGCGGTCATGTAAAATGGCTACAGTGATCTCTCCTGCTGACAGTAAGGCCTGGTAAGTTGTGGGCATGCCAGCAGTAATTATGGAGGTTTGCCCTCACACCCTGGTGGGGTGCCCTGTGTATGAATTGGAGTGGTCACATGCTCTGACTCCATGGTTAGTGATGTCAGAGGTGTGTCAGCTTCCAGAGTGTACATAAGGCACAGCACTGTGTCTAAAAGTTAGTTCTGCCAGCGTTCTATCTGAGACCTGAGTTCTGAGTAGTTCTGTCAAGTTCAAGTAGTCAAGACAGTTATGTTCTAATAGCTGCAGTAGGAGTCTGTGTCCAGGGACCTGGCGCAGAATACAGATATCCCGGCTGGGATAGGGAATCCCTGATCAAGGTGACATACCTTTTAAAGGGAAGCACGGGCACCATGATGGGCTAGAGACACCCCATTGTGGAGGGCAGCTAGCCCACCGTATCAATAAAGATGAAGCTGATCACAGAAACCCTCGTGTGTAAGAGTCAAGTGATTGCACAGGGGGCTGCACCACCGAGGAGTTCCTCACCAGGACCATCCCCAAGTGACCGAAGGGACCCTGATGAGGTGGAGGCGCTGCACTGGAACTAGGTAGGACTCAGCACACTACCTCAGCTGCCTGTCTGGACGGGTCCTCCCCACACACCATCATGCGGGAGACTCAGGAGTCCTGTTGCCAACAGGTGCACCACCAGACACTACCACACTGTAATGGGGACCGGTTAGACCACAGGGGCCAATGTGAGATTGGGTGGGTCAGGCCGGGTCACAAAACCCGTTACACTTGATTAAATAAAATAAATATTTCTTTACATTCACGATAATCATAATCATTTGAAACACTCCCCCTCCCCTGGCGGGTGGTTGCAGGGCCCAGAATGACTAATCAGATTAACATATTAAATTCGGGAAGGTGTAGATAAACATTTGTATTCACGTTGTAAGACTTGTGTGTGAAATGGTGGGGGTGGAATGGTTGAAGGGTCCAGAAGGGCTAATCAGATTAACATATTAAATTTGGGAAAGGATTATCACGTGTGCATGCGTTACCGTAAACAAAGCCTCAAAGGTTTGGGGGGGGTGGATGGATGAGTCATTCTCATGGTTTGTGAGAGGTGTCGATAAGAAGTTGAAATCCTTGAGCCTTGTGTGTGTGCGGGGGGGAGGGGTGGTGGAAGCTGTATGAAGGATTACATGTAGTTCAAAGACATATTTTCAACAGGTCAGCATTATGTTTTGATCCCCACACCCCCAAATAAAAATCACAGTACTATGCCCACATCATAAAGCATGTCTAGTGCCGCATTAAAAAGCAACAGTACTGAGTGATTCTCATAATATCCAGAATTGCTATGCAAGCCCATGTCGATAACCGAAAAAAAAATATATTTGTAAAACTTGATTCTCAGAATAGCAAGAATTGTTATGCAGGCATGTCGAGAGAGAGAAAAAATACTTTTATTTTCAGACCACTGTAGAACTTCTAATTGAATGGGAAGTTATACACGCATGAGCATTAATAATCAACAAGGTCCCATGCGCAGGAATGTAAGGCCATGCTCGGGAATATTCACGCCAGAAAGCCATCCATTACAAATTAATGGTGTGGGAGAGGTGTACTGTAGATAAGAAGTTGAAATCCTTGAGCACATGTGTGTGTGCGGGGGCGAGGGGGATAGCGCTGTATAATGGATTATCAGTTCAAAGAAATTTTTTCAAAACGTCATCATAATGTTTATTGCACCGAAATGTGATACTGTAACATGCCTATGCATTTCAACAATGTTCAAATGAGACATACTGTGCAGTACATGCATGCGCATAATATAAAAGCAGTATGAAAAGAAGTTAAAGTATTGATAACTAAATAATAAATATAGAAATGTGATAATTTTATAGTCGAAGAAGACGCGACGTCATATTTTTGTAATACTGTATAAATCTTCCAATTTACAATTACTGCGCGCACACACACAGACTTGCAGAAAATGTACGGCTGTACTGTAGGTTGAATTGCTATTAGACTTTTCAGACAACAGCTCGCGATCGCCCGCCTGAATTTTTAGACGGTATTGCAGTATTGCGACCAGCGCTAAAAATTGGAGCGCTGGCATATTGCTAACATATCGCAAACCGCTCCGGAAAAAAACAAAACACACCGCATCTGGCCGCGGTTATCAGAGCGACGCGGCTACGGCCGCATTAGGATAAAGGCGGCCGCAGTTGTGTGTGTATATATATATATACAAACAAAAAGACTGCGCCCCTCAGGTGTCTGTCTCAACTACCATGATATTAGTAAGTGATAATGAACTCCTAAAAATAGGTCATTAAATTGATCTCAGTAGTAGTAATCTGGATATATGAATAACACACAAATATAAATGAATATATAAACAAAAAATAAATAAAAAATAAATAATAAAAAAATGCAATTAAATAAATAAACAGTGTGAGCTACTGACTTAATGTCCAAAGTATTGAATGAATAAAAATATGCGGACAACCAAAACACAATAGAGGAAAAATAAAAATTAAAATCTATAAAAAACCATAAAAAAGAAATAGTCCTGTTGAAATACACAAGAATAATGATGATGGCCCATTAATCCGGATACTGGCAGCTTGCTGTAAGGAACCAACGACCTCCCAGTAGATCTACAAAACGAGAAGAAAGAAAGCGCTCGATCCTAGTGTAATATGAAAAATACACATTTAATAATCCAGTCTAGAGTCCAACAAATTTAAACTCACAAACAAATGGGAAAAACAAGCATGTAATGAGTATACTCATTCGCCAACCGCCGAATGACCCCGCTCTGCTCACACGCCTAGGGGGGGGATAGTTCGCCGATGTGTGGCAGCGTCACAGAGTCCCAGCAGGATCCAAGGTATGGATAAGTGTGGTAACAAATGTCAGTAGCTCGCACTAACACTCCCAACGCGTTTCTTCACACTAAGGTGATTTCATCAGGGGATAAATGACGGACATACGTCATAGCTATTTATATTTGCGTGAACCAATCAATCCCCAGGGGTCAGTTCTTAAGGGTCAGGAGAAATTGTTCTCTTGACTGTGACTATCTGGCCCAGGGGGATGTTCTAGTCAATACATTTGTGACTAAGGGATATGGTAGAGACACCATTGAAGAAACATTCAAACAGGTAGGCACATTGGAGAGATGTGAACTATTAGAGAAATCTAAACGTAAAACAGGGACTATCAATAACAGGCATGATAGGAAGTGGGAAAATTACTCTGGTACACCATTTTTTGTTACTCAATACAACAACTCATTTTCTAAGATTAAATCAATATTAAATTCCCATTGGAAGATTTTGTTAAACGATCCGATCATTGGTAGTAGGTTACCTACAAGGACAATGGTTGTATTTCAAAGGGCAAGGAATATCAAATCCCTCTTGGCACCGAGTAGATTAAAATGTTCAAAGGATATACATACAAAGAACATTAATGATACTGATGGCAATTTCCTCTGTAAACTTACAAGATGCATAACATATTGAGAGTGTTGATCAAAAGAGATTTGATCAGAGAGTTTCCCCCTTTATATAGCACTCAAATCATATATGGTCTATTGATGGACAAAACAAATGGTCCTGCAGATATGCTGCGGAGAACTGGTAAGTATCCCAGAATCACCGTGGAAATCAAAAATAATAAAATGTTATTACGTTTACATAGATCATTAAAAACACAGATACATTATTAAAAATCCGCATATTGTAGTGGCTGATATGAATAATTATCGTTATAATAAGGTAAGTATCATTAATTATTGTCTTGGTTTATTCATATCCTCACTTCCAAAATTGTAACAATCAGAGAAAGGCTTGTATATTAAGAGTATTTGTAACACCATAAGTGTATACAATGTTAGTACAATAAAGGTATCAGAGGTGGTGTCTAGAATACAGGGTGATCACTAGTAATGATGCTCTCTGTATATCACCGCAAAATGCGGACGTGAAACCCCTTCCATACTCCTAGTGTTCACCACCGCTAGTTAGTCCTCATATGTATGAACTGAGAAACAAACACTAAATACACACGGTTTGTTGCAAATAATAGTATCAAGGAAAATAGTTTAGACACAGTCTCTTATGCTGCAACAGTCTCCAATGCAATGGTAAACATTATAGCAGTAAACCGGAATAAATGCCTCTGCACAATACAAGCCTGCTCGTATGATATTGTAGGATGTCGCCACTTCGAGTGACGTCACTGACGTGACGTCCTACATTCCCGACGCACATTTCACGTGTTCATCAGGGGGAGGAGGGATAGGAGTATGATCCCAGCAGTGATCTTTAAATACTCTCAGACGGGTCATCCCCCAACCATAATAGGTGGAGTCTGAACCAATAGTTCCTGTCCAACCAGGAGGTAAGACGGACTCACTGGCATCCAAAATTAACCTCTGGGATACCAACTGGACATTATTGTTGATCTTGTATATATAATTGTTTGTTGAAAAGGGGATATCAATGCGAAATATTCGGCGCGCTATACACAGACTCTGTATGCAATAATGTGGATATTGAATAAAAACAATAAAAAATAAGAAAATATATCTAATATGTGATATGTGTAATGTACAGGTGTAGAAATGGATGTGTCAAGGTTAGCCATACCATCTAATGATTTGTAAACTAATTTCCAAATAAATACCAAATCATATAATACATACATAGAGATCAGATGAAAGGGGAAAAAATAAATCCCTCATTTAGTCCCATAGGGGCCAGGGTTTGTAATTGAAAAATCCAACGACATTCTTGTTGTATTATAGGAAACATTCCTACATAGTAACCACGAGCCTTCAGTGAACTCTTTAGCCCAAATAAATAACTGACAACAATTACACACACACACAATTTTTATTGTTTTTATTCAATATCCACATTATTGCATACAGAGTCTGTGAATAGCGCGCCGAATATTTCACATTGATCTCCCCTTTTCAACAAACAATTATATATACAAGATCAACAATAATGTCCAGTTGGTATCCCAGAGGTTAATTTTGTATGCCAGTGAGTCCGTCTTACCTCCTGGTTGGACAGGAACTATTGGTTCAGACTCCACCTATTATGGTTGGGGGATGACCCGTCTGAGAGTATTTAAAGATCACTGCTGGGATCCCTCCTCCCCCTGATGAAGCATGGTGAACACGTGTAACGTGCGTCGGGAATGTAGGACGTCACGTCAGTGACGTCACTCGAAGTGGCGACATCCTACAATATCATACGAGCAGGCTTGTATTGTGCAGAGGCATTTATTCTGGTTTACTGCTATAATGTTTACCATTGCATTGGAGACTGTTGCAGCATAAGAGACTGTGTCTAAACTATTTTCCTTGATACTATTATTTGCAACAAACCGTGTGTATTTAGTGTTTGTTTCTCAGTTCATACATATGAGGACTAACTAGCGGTGGTGAACACTAGGAGTATTGAAGGGGTTTCACGTCCGCATTTTGTGGTGATATACAGAGAGCATCATTACTAGTGATCACCCTGTATTCTAGACACCACCTATGATACACTACCGACACACTTTATCACACTGCGGCCAGATCCGCAAGCCGGGAGATTTCCCGGCTTGCTAGTGGCCGCCCCTCGGCGTGCCGCGCGTCATAGACGCGCGGTCACGCGTCTTCGGGAGCGTGCGCCCCCTGCACGCGCGTCCAGGGGCTCCCCGAGGGAGCCCTGGTGTCCCGCGATCGCGGGACAGCGGCAGGGTGTTCCGGGGGACCCGGCGGACCCGGCAGCGGTAGGGAGAGCGCCCCGATCGGAGGGCGCTCTTCCGCTGCTTCGGCGCGCGCCCGTCACTCTCGGGCGCGCGCCAGGCTACTGCTGCGGCCAAGAACGGGCAAATGCTCGAATAAACTTGGCCGCAGCAGTACCTTTATTGTACTAACATTTTATACACTTATGGTGTTACAAATACTCTTAAAATACAAGCCTTTCTCTGATTGTTACAATTTTGGATGTGAGGATATGAATAAACCAAGACAATAATTAATGATACTTACCTTAATACTACGATAATTATTCATATCAGCCACTACAATATGGGGATTTTTAATAATGTATCTGTGTTTTTAATGATCTATGTAGACGTAATAACATTTTATTATTTTTTATTTCCACGGTGATTCTGGGATACTTACCAGTTCTCCGCAGCATATCTGCAGGACCATTTGTTTTGTCCATCAATAGACCATATATGATTTGAGTGCTGTATAAAGGGGGAAACCTTTCTGATCAAATCTCTTTTGATCAACACTGTCAATATTTTATATTTTACCCTCGAAGCACCAATCATTTACTTTGAATAGATATGCACAGGTGACTGCGGTCTCGTTTACACATTCAAAGATGCATAACATGTAGACACTTAAATACTTCAAATAATATTTTATCTTTCTCCAATGGTTCTACACATCCTGTTAAAGGACATATTGATTGTTTAACTAATTTTGTAGTCTAAGCAATTATGTGCCCATGCGGCTTACAGTATATTGGTAGGACGGCTCGTTCTCTAAGTACTCGGTTTTTAGAACACTGCAGGAATATAATACACGGTCTACAAACACATAATCTATCTCGCCACTACCAATTGAAACATAATCAGGACCCTCCTATCCAAGCTGCAACCCCACGGGGACCTAGCTTAGTTATTGTATATACTGTTTTGGTGTGCATGGTTGGCTATACTAGGTTATCATACCTGTGCCATTTGACTAACTGAGGAATCCATACTTAGGATTTCCTATAGCACACCCCCATAGGTTTTAACTATTTTCTATGTTTATGATATGTTAATAAATCATTTGTTATTTTGAATGAGTAGAGTAGAGTGCACCGTTTTTGGGATCTTTCCCTCTTCTTTGTATACATATGCTTGTTATCCCAGGTAGCAACTCTCTTTAAAGGTATAATTCCTAGCTGAGCAGGATTTTCCTCTCTCCCCCCCTCCCCCCTCCCCCCTCTCTATAATCAGGACCCAGCCACATTGACAGTAATGGGCATTGAAAATATTAAATCTACTTTACTAAGTGGCGACAGACACAAACGTCTAAATTTACGGGAAACCTATTGGATATATGTCCTAAATTCTTTTGAGTCCATTTGGTCTAAACGACTGCATTGACATCAGTACTGTAATCTAATGGTCATTTCTCTTTGTGATAAAGATATGGAGGTCTGGGTTAAGCATGCTTGACATGTTCCCTCCATGTCTGTCTCATGGAGTCTTCTTCCTTGTTTCTGTCTGTTTCAAATTGATGGTTATGAATTTTTAGTATTCATATTTAGGTATTTATTTCATATTTGGTTTATTAATTGGTATATAAGCAAATTATTAATTCACAAACAACACGTTTTTTTATACATACATAATAACTTTGTAGATATAAACACATATATATTCATTTATGAGTTATAAGTTTAGTTCATTTAGGTTTGGTATTTAATAGATCACATTAGAATATATATTTATATAAGATTTATTTATTTCTTTATACATTTATATAGTATTTTCACTAAAAGCACTTTATTCACAAGTTGAATCCATTCACAAAAATATTTAGTTAGATTAGAAATATATTCAATTAATCGTTGCACAAATTTACATTATTTCAGTTAATTTCTTCGCTGGCATTGATATTGATGCCAATGATGCGTCCTTTTCAGGTTGTGATGCATGTGGCCTCGGATACAAACCCTAGGTCTGCTTGATTCTTCTTTCTTTGCAGTAAATAAAATAGATTTTTATTAGATATAAAAATTGCACTTAATTATTAGAAATAGCAATATACACATCCTATTGTTATCACTATCCTTTTTTAGGTTCTGATAACTTTATTCTACACTGGATGGATAATATCCACCCTTATAATGTTATATAGATCTGTTATTACCTCTATCTGCGGCATGTTCATCAACACCTCTAAAAACATTTTTTAAGTATAGTTTTTAATTTCTCAAAAAGTTTTTTCTACTGATTACTACATTTATATCAAATCTAAATATTCCTATAGTAGCCCATATTTGGGTGATTTGCTGGTCACCGGTTGTGGTTAGCATTGACCTCAAATATATAGGATTATTTATAATATTTGTAAAATTCAAAAGTCAATATATATATAATCAAAAAATAAATATATGATACCGTTCTGTGGCTAACGAAATGCTTTTATTTGTGCGAGCTTTCGAGATACACTGATCTCTTCTTCCGGCGATGTTACAATGAATGAAGCAAGCAAAAGCTATACTATAAACAGTGTCTATTGGAATGTTATCTGTGCTGGTCCTTCCCCCGGTGTGGATGTGTTTTATGGCTGGAGGTGTCAAAAGGTTCCTGAAAGCAAGTGATGTAAGAGTGTGTGTGTGTATCAGTGTGAATTAACATGAATGGAGAGCCCACAGTATATACAGTGCTTTACAAAAGGTGTGTGTGGAGTGGGAGTGGATATACATGGTGTGGGTGGGTGAGGAAATGTGAGAGTTAGTAGCACAACTAAAAGTGTGTGTGGATACTATGTGGTCCCTATTGGTGTATAGGGATGGAAAAACAAGGAGTATACTGTAAGTATGTGTGAGAGACAGCTGTGTGTGCATACATATAGAAATAGTAGGGGAACCCCTGCTGCAGCCTCTTGCGGTGAAAAAATGATATGAACGGTGCTTGGGTGTAAACTGTAGAATATGAAGGAGAGAAGGAACCCAATATAGCACTCAGGTTCACACTCTGGTGGTGAGTGAATGATTTAAAAACATAATCTTTATTAAACAACAATTATAAAATATTGGTCGAACGACGTACTAAGGGTGGGTTGATCCTAAATAAAGAACACCATTTGGGCTCTGGATCAAAATAATTAGTGTTTGCCAGATGATTTTAATAAACCACTGGTACTGAGTTCGCACAGTAATCCTGATGCGGACCTGTGTGGTAGGTGATTATACCAGGTGTGTCCGGGTAAGTACTGAGATTGCAGGTCACAGAGATATAATATATAAGGTACTTAATGGTAAGCGTGACCTAACTGATAGACATAAAAAACAAATACACTATGTATATCAGTGGTAGTATAGTGCAATCAGCTAAGCTCCTCAATGGAGAAGTGTGTGTGCCCCTATCAGTGTCAGAATGACCTAAGGTTAACCCTCTGCGTGCTATACTTAAGGGGTGTGTGGACCTATATATACCAGCGTGGTAGGAGTCAGAGGTAAGTATCCTGACTAAGGTCATAAGGGTCAGTATCCCAATCTGGGAGACGCTGATGATGGGGGGCAAGCTGGTGACTCACAATAAACAGAGTGATTTTAATTGAAGCTGAAGGAACCTCACGGATGGTATGCAGCACCCCAACACTGCAGGGCAGCTGCAGTATGCTGAAGGTACGTTCCCTCAGTACTGTTATGCCGGAACACTATCCCTATAAACACCTTCAGGAGGCTAAGAGTGACCGTCGGGGCACTTTTGTCCTGTATTAAAACGCACTCGCAGACTACCGCATTAATTCGCGGTCTCTGAGAATCATGAGGAGGCAGTCCTGATCTGCGCGTGCACGTGTATACTGAGTACCGACGCGCGCGTTTCGCGAAGGGCTTTTTCAAGGCGAGTAGTTAGTATCAATGAAGTACATTTCCTAGACACCACCATTATTATAAAGAACAACCAACTACAGACTTCTGTATACCGCAAACCTACAGACAGAGCCAGCTATTTGAGAGACAACAGCTTCCACCCAGCGCACACCAAACATGCAACCATCTACACTCAAGCCATACGATACAACCGGATATGCTCCAACACAGCAGACAGAGACCAGCGGATTAAAGCCTTGAGATCAGACTTTATAAACCGTGGATATAACCACAGAATTGTAGACCAGCAAATTCACAAAGCCACCAGAATACCAAGAAGTGATCTCCTTGAATACAAACAGAAGGAGACAAGCGACAGGGTACCTTTGGTGGTCACATATAACCCACACCTAGGAGCCCTACGCAAGATCGCCAGGAAACTACAACCCATCCTCCAGGAAGATACAAGACTGCAACAGGTCTTCCCTGAAGCACCCTTATTATCATACAGACAACCCCATAATCTCAAGAATATTATGGTGAGGAGTAAAGTATTCAGCAGTACAACTGAATGCGGGACAAAACCATGCCAGGACCCAAGATGCAAAACCTGCGCAATGCTCTACACAGCGGACACAATACAAATACCACACAAGAATCGGGAATACAAAATCAGAGGAGAGTTCACCTGTTCCTCCAGCAATGTCGTGTACCTCATCATGTGCATGAAATGCCCAGGGGCCTGCTACTACATAGGTGAGACAGGGCAGGGGCTAAACAAGAGAATGAACCTACACCACCACAGCATCACACGCGGAACAAGAGACAGTCCTGTTGGCGAACATTTCTCTGACTCTGGCCATAAGATGAACGATCTGAGGGTTGCCATACTCAAAGGTAATCTTAAAACACCGAAAGAGAGACAGTTGCATGAATACAAATTTATGCAACTGTTCGGGACACTTAGCAGTGGCCTAAACAGAGATCGAAATTTTATGAGTCATTAAAGACACAAGTGAACTCTCTTCCCATGAGCGCTATAGGCCATGTCTGTACATACTGTGCTATATGTATGCACACACAGCTGTCTCTCACACATACTTATACTCCTTGTTTTTCCATCCCTATACACCAATAGGGATCACATAGTATCCACACACACTTTTAGTTGTGCTACTAACTCTCACATTTACACACCCACCCACACCATTTATATCTACTCCCACTCCACACACACCTTTTGTAAAGCACTGTATATACTGTGGGCTCTCCATTCATTTTTATTCACACTGATACACATACACACTCTTTCATCACTTGCTTTCAGGAACCTTTTGACACCTCCAGCCATAAAACACATCCACACCAGGGGAAGGACCAGCACAGATAACATTCCAATAGACACTGTTTATAGTATAGCTTTTGCTTGCTTCATTCATTGTAACATCGCCGGAAGAAGAGATCAGTGCATCTCGAAAGCTTGCACAAATAAAAGCATTTCGTTAGCCACAGAACGGTATCATCTATTTATTTTTTGATTATTGAAGCTCGGCTAACACGGTACTGATACCTCTACATGTATATATATATATATATATATATATATATATGTATATATATATATATATATACATATATATATATATATATATAACTTTTGACTTTTTGCATTGTTGTCTTCTCGTTTCTTCCCCCCCCCTCCCTTTTTATACTTTATCATACATTTAATATTTATTTATTATATTCATTGTATGTGTTTTTTTTGGAGTGTATAATATTAGCATCTATGTATATGCATACATTCGTGTCTATATATGGTGTAATATTTATTCAAATATTTAATTATAGGTTCCATTTTACCATCATAAACATTATTATCTGTGACTATCAATTGATATATAATTTGGTTGCCATATACATTCGCACCAGAGATATGGACAGGAATGAGTGTATATTTGTTTATAATGTATTTACTTATTATTTAATGATTTGTATACAAATATTATGGATTTTGATCTGATGTGTATAATTGATGTCTTTATTGTAAAGTTATTTTATACGCTCATATATTTCTTACACAATTCTATGATATAAGGTTGTTGCCTCCTTAGCCTTTTAATTGATTTCATGTGTTGATTAATTAACTAATTAGCCAAGATCGTGGTTGATTGGTTCACGCAAAAATAAATAGCTATGACGTATGTCCATCATTTATCCCCTGATGAAATCACCTTAGTGTGAAGAAAAGCGTTGGGAGTGTTAGTGCGAGCTACTGACATTTGTTACCACACTTATCAATACCTTGGATCCTGCTGGGACTCTGTGACGCTGCCACACATAGGCGAACTATCCCCCCGCCCTCCCCCTCCCTAGGGTCCCAATACCATTTCCTCCCATCCGGAGTTGCTGTGTTAAGCGGTGTACTTCCGGGTCACATCGGGAGAGGTTGCGCAATCTCTGAGGCCCCTGCTGGATGGTGGCTCAGAGGTGCTGGGACTCCACGAGGGATAAGAGGCGTGTGAGCAGAGCGGGGTCATCCGGCGGTTGGCGAATGAGTATACTCATTACATGCTTGTTTTTCACATTTGTTTGTGAGTTTAAATTTGTTGGACTCTAGACTGGATTATTAAATGTGTATTTTTCATATTACACTAGGATAGGGCGCTTTCTTTCTTCTCATTATATATATATGGCTAGCGGGGGTGGGTGCAGTGGGTATTGGCCCCAACGGTGGGTGATTAGGGCTTGGGGGTGGGTAGCTGGATGGCTTAACCCCTTCATGACCATAGCGGTATTAACCGCTAAGGTAATGAAGGGGTTAAGTTCACCCGCAACCGCCCCCCCCCGCAAGCAATAAACACCCACCAAAGCCCAAATACCCCCTCCATCCACCCCCACTCCCCACAATAAGACTGGTACTGGATGGTTAACCCCTTCATTGCCTTAGCGGTTTGCCGCTAAGGTAATGAAGTGGGCTGTAAATGCATTTTTCCTGCTGTGGATGCATGAGGGGTGGTGGGGGCTCCGGTGCTGATATTAATGTTGATCAGCTCTGGAGCCCCCCGGCATCAATCCGGGGCAGGAAAGGGCCTGATTTTTTCTTAGTCCCGTATCGCCGCTCAACACCAGCTTCTTGCCAACTTTTCTTGGCGGAGCGATTTGGAAAATATTTCTCCATTCTAGAGCGGCGATCAGCGCCGAGATGCTGATCGGCGCTACTAGAAGACAGCGGGTTTGAAAACTGGCGAGATAGGGCTTCTCACCACGTGCGTGGCTAGTTTTATTTTCCGCCAAAAAAAAATGGCGGATTTTGCTCATCTCGACAGCTTTTCGGCATTTACTGAATTGCTGTAGGCATATTTGCCAAAAAACTGGCGAGATAGGGCTTTTCGCCATTTCCTTCATAGGCCCCTATAACTGTAGCATCCATTTGAAAGCGCAATCCCACATATTTAGAAGGGCCTCTGAATCAAGAGTTTTCTTTACTCTTATGCCACCCTGTCTTTATCAGAGAATAAATAAAGTTATGGGGAGGGGGAATCTGGCTGAACAGACACTTGCTGAACACACAGTGACATCACACAAAATGGAGGAGGCAAAGGAAATCTAAGCCCTCTCAATTCTCAACTCAACATGTTTACATAATAATGTTAAAAAATAAATATAAAATAGTAATAGGTGTCAGATTTGGGTAAAAAGGTATCAAGAACCCTTAAACATGTCACTAGAATGAATTCACTATGGTCTAATGAGGGATCGTCCTTTTAAATGTGGCATTTGCTAATGCAAGAAGCCTGACAGATAAAATGAGGGAGCTTGAATTAATAGCTGCGTTAGCAGCAGGGAGCAGTATGATATCATAGGCATTACTGAAACATGGTGGGATGAAACTCATGACTGGACAGTTAATTTAGAGGGTTATTCCCTTTTTCGGAAGGATCGAACAAATAGAAGGGGAGGTGGAGTATGTTTATATGTTAAACCGGATCTATAACCTATTATAAGGGATGATGTTTATGAAGGGAATGATGAAAATGTTGAGACTTTGTGGATAGAAATTAGCAGTGGAGGTAAAAGTATAAAGAAAATGTTTGTGGGAATATGCTATAAACCACCACATACCTGTGAGATTGAGGAAGCTAAAATATTTTTGCAAATGGAGAAGGCATCGAAACTGGGTCATGTTTGCATAATGGGGGATTTTAATTATCCAGACATAGCCTGGGGCAATGAGATTAGCATTACAACAAAAGGAAACAGGTTTTTGGGGGTGCTTAAAGATAATTATATGACCCAAATTATTGAGGAACCAACCAGGAGAGGGGCAGTACTGGATTTGGCCATATAAAACAATGAAGTAATAACAAATATTCAAGTCCTGGAACATTTGGATAACAGTGATCATAACATGGTCTCTTTTGAAATAAATGATCAAAAAACAGATTACTTGGGTTCAACAAAGACTTTAAACTTTAGAAAGGCAGATTTTAATAAACTGAGGTCTAATCTACAAGTAACACACTGGGATGATGTTTTTGCAGGGAAAATGTAGAAGATAAATCGGCAGTCTTTAAAATATTGTTAAAAAAGCACACTTATCAGTGTATACCCTTGGGTAATAAGTATAAAAGAAATAAGTCAAAACCAATGTGGCTAAATAAACAGGTAGGGGAGGAAATGGACAAGAAGAGGAAGGCGTTTAGATGAGACGGAGGCATCGTATCAGAATTAAAAGGAATGTAACAAAAATTGCAAAAGGGCAATCAAATTAGTAAAACTGGATAATGAAAAAAGTATTGCAATAGAAAGTAAGGTAAACCCTAAAATGTTCTTTAAGTACAGGCAGTCCTCGGTTATCCGACACAATGCGTTACACAAAATGGCGTTGTAAAGCGAAACGTTGTAAAGCGAAACACGCTTTCCCATAGGAACACTGTTTAAATGAAAGGTTCCATTCCTGAAGGCATTTTTAACACTAAAATACACCAAATATTTTATGCAGACAATAAGACGCAGCACACACATAAATTATATAGTGTATATACTGTATTATATATATAATATAACATAATAAATAATATATTATATAGTATAATATTATATAGTATAAAATTATATATATACGCTCTTATGACGCTTTGCAACGTTATTTATGTGAATGTGTATATATATACACATACACAACGTTGCAAAGCGTTGTAAGAACGTTGGATAAGCCATTTTGGCGTTGTAAAAATGAATATAGGTATGCATTGCACAGCGTTGGATAAGCCATTCGTTGTAAAGCGAAGCGTTGTATAACGAGGACTGCCTGTAACTTAATAACAAAAAAAATGAGAAAAGAAAATATAGGGCCCTTTCAGTGTGAGATGGGTAGGCAGATTATTGGCGATAAGGAAAAAGCAGAGGTATTAAACAAATCCTTTGCCTCTGTGTTTATCAGGGAATAATCAAGTTCAATAGTAGTGCCACAGGAGGAAGCCACAACCTCCATATTAATGAACAATTGGTTAACTAAGGAAGAAGTTCATAAGCGACTTGAACAAAATTAAGTAAATAAGGCACCTGGCCCCAATGGCATACATCCAAGAGTTCTCAAGGAGTTAAGCTCAGTAATAGCCAAACCATTATATTTAATATTCAAGGACTCAATTTCCACAGGCTCAGTACCATAAGATTGGCGTAAAGCAGATGTGGTGCCTATATTTAAAAAGGGTGCTAGATCACAACCGGGTAATTACAGACCTGTAAGCCTGATTTCAATAGTGGGGAAACTACTTGAAGGTTTAATACGGGATAATATTTAGGAATACCTAATGGAAACACAATTATTAGTAATAGTCAGCATGGATTTATGAAGGATAGATCATGCCAAACTAACCTTATTTGTTTCTTTGAGGAGGTAAGTAGGAATTTAGACCAGGGTAATGCAGTTGATGTGGTCTACTTAGATTTTGCAAATGCTTTTGATACGGTTTCACACGAGGTTGGTGTACAAAATAAAGAAAATTGGACTTGGTAAAATTGGTAATATTGGTAATAACTTATGCACCTGGATAGAAAACTGGTTGAAGGACAGACAACAGAGGGTTGTCAAAAATTTAACTTTTTCAGGTTGGGCTAAAATCGTGAGTTGAGTACCTCAGGGATCGGTACTGGGACCCCTGCTTTTTAATGTGTTTATTAATTACCTTGAGGTTGGGATCGAGAGCAAAGTCTCCATCTTTGCTGATAATATTAAATTGTGTAAGGTAGTAGAATCAGAGCAGGATTTAATTTCTCTTCAAAAGGACTTGGAGAGACTGGAAACGTGGGCAGGTAAATGGCAGATGAGGTTTAATACAGATAAATGTAAGGTTATGTATTTGGGATGCAATAATAAAAAGGCGAATTACAAATTAAATGGGGATAAATTGGGGGAATCCTTGATGGAGATGGATTTAGGAGTGCTTGTAGACAGCAGGCTTAGCAATAGTGCCCAATGTCATGCAGTAGCTGCAAAGGCAAACAAGATCTTATCTTGCATCAAACGGGCAATGGATGGAAGGGAAGTAAACATAATTATGCCCCTTTACAAAGCATTAGTAAGACCACACCTTGAATTTGAATTTTGGGCACCAATCCTAAGAAAAGACATTATGGAACTAGAGAGAGTGCAGAGAAGAGCCACACAATTAATAAAGGGGATGGACAATCTAACTTATGGGGAGACTTGCTAAATTAGATTTATTTACATTAGAAAAGAGGCGTCTAAGAGGGGATATGATAACTACATACAAATATATTCGGGGACAATACAAGGAGCTTTCAAAAGAACTATTCATCCCATGGGCAGAACAAAGGACTCAGGGCCATTCCTTAAAGTTGGAGGAAAGGAGATTTCACCAGCAACAAAGGAAAGGGTTGTTTATAGTAAGGGCAGTTAAAATGTGGAATTCATTACCCATGGAGACTGTGATGGCAGATACAATAGATTTGTTCAAAAAAAGGTTGGACATCTTTTTAGATGGGAAAGGTATACAGGGATATACCAAATAAGTATATATGAGAAGGATGTTGATCCAGGGATTAATCCGATTGCCAATTCTTGGAGTCAGGAAGGAATTTATTTTTCCCCTTATGAGATATCATTGGACGATATGACACTGGGGTTTTTTGTTTGCCTTCTTCTGGATCAATAAGTAAGTATAGATATAGGATAAAGTATCTGTTGTCTAAATTTAACATAGGTTGAACTTGATGGACGTACGTCTTTTTTCAACCTCATCTACTATGTAACTATCAAACTATCAAATTACATTAAATGTAATTGCTGTAGTACAGTGTTATGATAGCCATACAGGTCCTGGGGAAGTGGAAATCATTACTCCTTTTAAAGATACTATCCACACAACCCAACCTTTACAGATTTTGATAAAGGATTTTGAGTATTAGGGTGTTCGCCTTAAAAAACAAAAAAAAAATTGAAGTTTATGTTTTGATTGACCGCTATCCAAAGTTGTCAGCGAACTGGGATAGAAGAACATGGCCGTTTGCAATTGTACTACTTCCAGGTCTACCAAATACCCATGGCATTTAAAAAATGAATGTCCTAAAAAGTAAACCTCATGTCACGGTGATCTCCCTTTTGAAAATATCTGACAAAATAATCATTAAAAGTGAGGATTGAGCTTTAATAAATCTACATGCGTGTTCTTTATAGAGGGTTTTTCTTTTATTTTGATGCACTGTAAAAGAGTTAACCTTTATAGAAGGATCTATGACATCTCATAACAAAAGTTATGTACACTTACTTTATGAACCACCCTCATCTTTTGATTCTTGCTTAATTACATATTTTACGTTTTAAAAATAAAACTTATACAGTAAATAACTTGTCAGTTCCATGATGCAAAGAAAATATATATATATTCCGCCCTACTTCCAAATTTCTGTATTCTAATTTCCTCTCAACTGCTGATGAAACTCTTAAGTTTGCTGAAATGGGGTTGGCGTTACTGGGAAGGGGCTGAGTTACTAAGTTTGATTTAGAAGTCTTCTAAATGTAACTGGTATAATCCATGAAAAGTCAGGTAAGATTTTATTAGAATCTTTATGCTACACTTTTTCAGTGATCTCAAAGTCGAGACAAGTTCTCTGACTCCAGGATCAGAACATAAAAGCTACCCCTCTTCCTTTCCCATCGCGTCTATAAATCCTTGAAAGCTCCAGATGCAATCATACCTAGATATGGGCAGAAAAGCTGGCCCTTGTGATGTTGGCGGACGCCACAATGGTACTCTTAAATTTAAAACAGCAAAATTACTCATTAACACTTACGGTATTTTCAGAGGGTGAATCCCAAAATACACCTGACAAATACATAACCAAGATAATGATAAATATATATATAGACATGCAAATGAGCATACAGGAATATTTCCATTTGCTATATGCTTTGCTGTGGAGGGTTTTTTGTCACTTTTTTACCCACCATAACTTAACTAAGTATATATGTATATATTAGAGAAAAAAAGAGAAAAAGCGCCCGATCCTTGTGTAAAATCAGATGAACAATTTAATAAATCACGGACAAGACAATTGCACACTTACAATTTGTCTGATAAAATAAGGCATATTATGGGACCAGCCCATGCACCAACTGAAGACTCCACGGTCACCTCCGCTCTACGATATCCAGGATGGTTTTAAATCCAGTATCTGTGAACGCCGCTCGCTCCAGGATAGATAAAATCCACTTGTATGGGGCTTGTTAGCAGCGTGCGTCCGCCATTGCTCTCTCGCATGTAATACCGGAACCCGGAAGGACTTCACTCGCGTCTTCATGATCTCTCACTGGTGCCAAGGCAGCTAACAAGCCCCATACAAGTGGATTTTATCTATCCTGGAGCGAGCGGCGTTCACAGATACTGGATTTAAAACCATCCTGGATATCGTAGAGCGGAGGTAACCGTGGAGTCTTCAGTTGGTGCATGGGCTGGTCCCATAATATGCCTTATTTTATCAGACAAATTGTAAGTGTGCAATTGTCTTGTCCGTGATTTATTAAATTGTTCATCTGATTTTACACAAGGATCGGGTGCTTTTTCTCTTTTTTTCTCTAATAGGTACTGTGGGAGCTTGGTGAGCCCAAGAAGAAGCAGCCTGGACCTTTGTATCATTTATTCATGGACTACATGTGGACTTAAGTATTCATATGTATTTTACATTTTTTAATATGTGATTTTTATTCTTTTTTCATTTATATATATTTTACACATGGTGTTTTGCCAGTAATTAATATATCTTTTTTGTTTAGTCCTTTGACACATTAGTGTCAATTTTTTTCAATCATTATTTTTTGATATTTTCATTTTTTGATACAATTTTTATTGTTCATTTTTTGGAAAGCACACTTATTTCATCTTATTTTAATTAATTATTTTTTTCTGAATA
Source organism: Ascaphus truei (assembly GCF_040206685.1). NCBI lineage: Eukaryota > Metazoa > Chordata > Amphibia > Anura > Ascaphidae > Ascaphus > Ascaphus truei. The sequence goes on from NC_134486.1 coordinate 149,974,909, forward strand.
GGCAATCACTGATGAATTTCATGTAACGTATAATATTCATTACCGATATTTGGTGCAACATCTTGCCACTAGTTACCAGTACTGCAGCAATTTGGGTGTGGTATGAAAAGGGCGCTGTCTTTAATATTGTTCATATATGTATATATGTATATATATCATATATCATAGCCTCCTGGCAGTTACTTCCTTTCCTGGGCCTTTCCTCTGTCAGTCCTGTTAGTGCAGGCAGTGGAAAGGTTAATTCCTTTATTAGGCCTGTGTGTGTTTATTCCAGCCTTGAATAATGTATCGGTGTTCAAGGGCAAGCCTAGCAACTCTGAAGATGTCAATCTGAGGGGTGGATATTGGTTGGAACGCCCCCTGATGTGTGTGGGCCAATCTGTATCCGGCTCTGGTTTGCTATGAGTCAGAGTCAGAGACACACCCCTAGGATGCTCAAATTAGAGACATCTTCCCAAATTGTTAGTTAGATAGTTCTGAGTCTGAGAGAAGTCAGTGATATGAAGAACTGTTTCTCCCTCCCAGTCAAGCCAGGACTGGGAGGGGAGGGAACCATGCGGCCTATATCAGGGATCTGGTGTAGAGGGATTAGAGAGAGAGAAGCAGATGATGATAAGAACCATGTGAACTGTCTATTCTCTGTCCTGGAGCTGACTGCTGAATAAATAATGAAAAGACATGCCGAGTGTGAGTTACTGGCTCTGGTATGAAGAAGTGTCAGTAGGGGTCCATCCCCTGAAGATCTACAGGGGATCCTCGCTGGCTGGAGGCACTGCACCACCAAGAGAGATATCAAGGTAATCTGTTCCCTCTGTTCCCTGTTCTGGCTCTCCCCACACCACTGCGGAGCCCTCAGCCCTCCTGTTGCCAGCAGGTCACAGCACCAAGACCACATGAAAGTAGCCAAGAAGGAGTGTACCCCCCATCTCACTTAGGGGGGTTATGATAAAAGGGTTACATTTGGAGGCACTGCTGAGATGAATTGCTCCCCAGGACAGGACAGGTTTTACCAATGGGACACGTTTCCAGAGACAGTGGACCATGCAGCAGTGTTTGGGACTTTGCAGCAGCAGACAGGCTCCAGAGTGAGAATCTCTCCCTGAAGCTTCCCCAGGGAGGGGGTTACCCTAAAGAGGACTTTCTATGTTGGGGCGACTCCTTAGTGGCTATGTGCCAGGGAGCGTGGATACCCACATAATGAATTGCTAGCCTGTGGGGCGACCCCCTGGTGGCTATGTGCCAGGGAGCGTGGATACCCACATACACTCCGCTAAATAGGATGTGGGGCGACTCCTTGGTGGCTATGTGCCAGGTAGCGTGGATAACCTGCCTATCAATATACCCTGGAAAAGGATGGGGAATAACAGGTTCCTGAGGCTACACCAGGGAGCCTGCAGGCCCATCCTGGCACTGCAGTTGGGGCGACCCCCTGGTAGCTATGTGCCAGGGAGCATGGATACCCTTCTGTATCCCCCAACGAAGATAGCATCAAGGGGACAGGGACTCTGAGGTGAGATCGGAGACCCCTGTGCACCCAGTAATAACAGGACTATTGCAGTAAAGGTTTGTGAGGCGTTCCCTGAAGCTTTACCTGAAGCTATATATTGCGTGGTACTCAACCAAAAGAATTGTGCTTTATTTGTGTGGCCCCTTACTGAAGAAAGGGGCCATACCTGTGCTCACAAGTCCTCACAAGATGGTGGTTTTGCTCTCAAGGAGACCGCGTGGTGCTGGACTTTGTGCTTTAAAATGGCGGTTCCAGAGAACTGGGGCTGCATGGACTCTTATCTACCTCAAAATGGTGGTTTCCGCCACTACCAGGGATGCCATGTGCTCTTTTGCAAAAGTTGCATCAACTTGCAAGCTTTTGCTGGATTTACAGTTTGCAGAAACAGCGCAAACTAATGAAACCCCTTCCCCTTGCTTGCTCCGGATTGGACTATATTATCCACCAGTGGGAGGAGCTGGTGTGCCATGCAGGAGCACACAGGAATTGAGGAGCCAGAAACGTTTTGTACTTCAACATCAGTAGTGGTCTGAAGGCTGCCTCCATTACTTCACCATGCTAATAAGTATTGATGATCTGGACTGGCCTTACCGCTTGCCTGGCGAAGTAGCTGTGATCACCCATGATGATGGCAACTACCAGACGTTGGTGGTATGTGCCATATGTGGGGCTATGGGAGAAGAACTGCAGGCATCAGCGCAGTGTGCTACTGTCAGGAATCGGCATTCTCCGCGCTCCCCACACAGAGCACTCTCTCCCTCTAGGGAGTCCCTGGACGCACAACACAATCCTGCCTTACCGGCCTCCGCGGCTCCTCGCCCCTGCCGCCGTCATGGGATCACTCCCCTCGGCGATTCCTCTGCTTAGCGCCGGGCGCACCCACGCCCTCCCGCGCGCACACCTGCACCCTCCTCTGGCACGGTCCGTGCTCATACTCGCATTACGGAGCGCGCTCACTCTGCACACTCTTCTTCTTGCCCCCCGGACCTCAGGCTCCGCCCCCGCACGCCGCACGGGCATACTCAGGTTACCAACAAGACTCACCTGGCTTGTTATGGCTGCACCAATCTGCAGTGTCTCTCTGTAGCGCCTCTGTTCCTGATTGGACCTCCCTGCTTTATCTAGCTCCTCTCTGCTCTCAGTCTTTGCTCGACATAGTCTCTGTATGGAAGTACTTCTGGATTCTCTTAGTGTTTTCTCAGGTTCTGACATGGCTCGTATGACTACCCCCTCTGGCTCTCGACCTCGGCACTCCTTGGACAACGCTCACTCTGGTAACCCCTTTAACACGGCTTGGACAACAACCTACCTCCGGTCTCCTCTCCCTGACCTCGGCAAGGCATTCATCACTCTATCTCTACAACCGGTACCGGCAAGTATTGTCTTCATTACTACACCTGGCCTGGCAACACTTTATACCACACTCCGGACACGCTCCCTTTGCTGCGGGTGTGTGTATTACCACTTCCCTCTTCAGCTCAGGGGATGGGTCTGGTCTGCGGGCAGCACCGGTGTAACAGCTACATGCAAAGTGCCCTATTTTCAGCCGTACTCTCTGCCACCCTCTGGTGCTATCTTACCTGCCAGTGACCAAGAACCATCTGGAAGAGGTGCTGCTCCACGGTCCCGTTCTCCATCTTCTGATGCTGATCCGGTGAGCTGCTCCATGAGAGGAGATCCTGCAGAGGCTGATGACATCATTGAGGTCCCTGCCAATACCTCCACCGTACCTGAGTATGCTGCGGAGCTGCCGGTTCCAGTAATCGTTGCTGGTGCTTTCCGACAGATTGTAGCATGGGTGCTACAACCTCTGAGGTTCCGGTCGGAGCCTCCAACGCTCCTGAGTTGGCGCTTATCCTACCGGTGCCTGTTCCTGAGGCTGGCACCAATCCTGATGTCTGTGATGTGATGTCACTTACCGCTCCACCGCCAAGAGTGGTCCATCCCCTGAAGATCTATAGGGGATCCTCGCTGGCTGGATGCACTGCACCACCAAGAGAGAGATCAAGGTAATCTGTTCCCCCTGTTCCCTGTCCTGGCTCTCCCCACACCATCGCGGAGCCCTCAGCCCTCCGGTTGCCAGCAGGTCACAGCACCAAGACCACATGAAAGTAGCCAAGGAGTGTACCCCCATCTCACTTAGGGGGGGTATGATAAAAGGGTTACACACACACATATATATCCCCTGAAGAAATCAGCTTAGTCTGAAGAAAAGTGTAGGGACGTGTTATTACTGACATTCTACAAGTGCTTAGAACCAGTGTCAGTTCTGATAAGTGGAGCCAGACCCTGTCCCGGTGCATTGGGACTCTTTACCATAAAGGGAACTTACACCTAAGAGACGGGAGTTGCTGGAGGAACCTCTAAGGAGTTACACCATCCAGAGAGGCGTGACGTCAGTCCGGAGCTGTTCCAGTGGAGTAGAGGTGCCATGGCGGCAACACACAACGGGTCGGAGCATGAGTAATACTCATACAATGCTTTTAATATTTGGAATCTTGTGAGTTTTGAATTGTGATGTCCATGTTTTATTAAATGTTATCTACGTTATCACACGAAGATCGGGTGCTTTATCTTCTTCTTTTTTCTGTTATGCATATATATATATATATATATATATATATATATATATATATATATAAAAATATGCGCACGCACGCACACACACTGAGTTAAGTTATGGTGAGTAAAAAAAGTAACCAAAACCCTCCACAGTAAAGCAAATATGCAAATGTAAATACAACTGTATGTTCATCTGCATGTCTTGGGCAGGTCTGCAAAACCGCCTTTCACCATTATCACCCAGCACACAGATGGAAAAGTATCAGGGAAGGTAACCCTAAAAGAGAAAATGGAACATTTTGAGAACGCAGTGGGAGATGTTCTGTTTTGGGTGGGTATTTCCGGAAGCAGCATGGGGGTAGTAGTGATGGACAGATAATAGAAAGATTGGAAAAATTGATGTACCAAAGAAAACAGCTGACAAAAGAGCAATATGAAGAATTAAAAAAGGAGCATGTTCAGTGGGTTAAAATAAAAGAGGCTAGGGGAGAGGTGAGGGAGAAAGAGAGTAGTGAGAGTAATAGCTCATCCTCACAAAAAAGTCAGATAAGCGTGGAGGGGGAGGAGAGGAAGGAGTATGTAAAACAAGAGTTAAATAGAATAAACCTGTGGGCAGGCAACGTGATGGACAAGCATAGATTAGAATGGCTAAAGTCAAAGCTTACCAAGACAGGGTAGGCTAGAGAGGAAGTACATAGAGTAAAAGATAATTGTAATACATATAATATCGAGTTTCAGTTAGAGAAGTTACTGGAACAAAATAAATAATTAGATGTAAGGTTAAACGTTTTGTACGCAAAGCCTTGTTGTAGGATGATTATATGATCAGGAAGCTAAATTCTGAAAAGAAATAAGAGGATGTGCTATTAAGGGATAAAAAGTCAAAAGTTATGTGTTTTTTTTTGGCGGTGAGATTAATAGCGCTAGGTTGAGAGGATGAGATGCTCAGATGACGACTTGGAATGTGTGGGTTTTTTTGGGCTTTCTTGAATGTTTTTTGCCTTTGTGTTGGTTTTTTGTCTTAGCAATAATAGGAATGGATAGTGATGTGTTCTGTTTATTACTTTCTGTAAAGTGATACTTACTGGTTGTTAATAATGTGAATCGTTAAAAAAGGTTTGAAACTACTGCTTTGAGTTGTGTGAGTGGGAATGGAAGTGAGCGAATGCTTTTGCTTTTACGGAAAGGGAAAGAGCGTATTTATGAGGAAATGTTTTAGTTGTTTTTGGAGAAGTACTGTAGTACTGTCTGGGTCCCTTTACGTGGAGTTACCGGAGAGAAGAGGTGGGCCGTGGGGGAAAAGCATATGGAAATGCATGGAAGGGATGGATGGCTGGGAAGGAAGAATGGCGACAGAATGGGATGAAAGTGTGTGTAATTGTGTTTTGAACAGTAATATTCTGTGGGGAAAGGAAGGAGGAAGAAAATGTAGATATATTATGTTTTGGTGTCTTTCTAATGTTAGGTGACGTTTGTCACTATGGTGTATTTTTTTGGTTTCCAAAAAAGTCTGTAAACTTAAAAAAACTGTTGAATAAAAAAGTTAAAAAAAAAAAAAAAAAAAAAAAGAAACAGCTGTCTGTGGGTGGGTTTTCTGTGTAAGCACCTTAACCCTGGCTGTGCTCAAAGCTATGACCATGCAGCAAGATTAAGCCTATAGGGAACCATGTTAAAAATGGTTTTTGAAGCAAAACGTGGCACTGTGTGCTCATTTGCATGTCATTTCCCAGAATCCCTTGCTGCCGTGGAAGTGCTGTGTGCTGGGTGATAATGATGAAAGGCGGGGTTGCAGACCTGCCTAAGACATGCAGATGAGCATACAGTTGTATATATATATATATATATATATATATATATATATATATACAGTATTCGACAAGCCTATAAATTTGCACGCCCCGGGCGAGTGGATTTAACATTGTGGCGAGCTCCTATTGGCCCAAGCAGCACACGTGTGGTACTAGGTGGCGAGTAGATTTTTTTGTTCGGCGAGTAGATTTTTTGGTGATTTGTCGACCACTGTACATATATATATATATATATATATATATATATATATATATATATATATATATATATATACACACACACACATACAGTGGTTGACAAATCACCAAAAAATCTACTCGCCACCTAGTACCACACGTGTGCTGCTTGGGCCAATAGGAGCTCGCCACGATGTTAAATCCACTCGCCCGGGGCGTGCAAATGTATATGTTTGTCGACCACTATATATATATAATATATATATATATATATATATATATATATATATATATATGTGTGTGTGTTCCATAAAATCCGCTCATCTTTGAGGTAAGCACTACAATCATTTTGTGATTCCTTGCATTGGTCTAAATAAGATACAGTACTGTATGTGCTTCTTGTTTTGAAAGCTGTCAGAATAATCACTTTTATGTTGGTTCAATAAAATAAATTCCAACCTTAAAAAAAGTTCTAGAAAGAAAGAGATAGACTTTTGTGGTTTGACTGAGACATAAAAACACAAGCCTATTGATCTCAGTCAGGAGTGCCTGAATTCTTTATCGTGCTGTCCCTCTCTTGTGGTGTTGGTTGGATAGGCTGCGGTTGAGTTCACCAATGTTATGCACCATATGATGACTCACACAGTATTAGAGTATGATGCTAGGAAGTTATTAGCCTGCCCTTCTGGCTCTAGGAGCAGTGCAAATACTGTATGTGTCAGCCAACCCAGTTGGCACAGTTGTTGATCATTCTTGTACTTTCATAATGAATACAAGTTTCAAGTCTGAAGAAGTGTCTGCTGGTCTGTCCACCTTTGTACAATTTACATACTGTATGTCTATTTGTGTATGTGTCACTTGCTTAGTGCAGGAATCTTTTGTTATGTTTTAATCATGATGCACCTTGGAGTAATGTAATGAACATTTGTACATGGAAATATAGTTAATGGTTAATGTTATTTAAAAGCTTTTGGTTACAGTTGAACGTGCCTCATGTAAATGCATGTTGACTAAATCAACATTATTTAACACCATCTGTTAACATTAAAATTAAGATTTTTTTTTTGCATTTTCCCTGTTTACATTTTCCTGCCAATTGATAGCGGCAATTTCTGACTGCTTCAGAATGAAAGTAGTCTTACATCTGTATTCGTTAGAGAAACAGATACAGCCTGTTTTGGACAAAAAAAAAAAATCTTGTCTAGATATCCGCTAAATCTTTAGTCTTTCTGTTACAATGAGCAGATTCCATGCCACCAGAACATTAATCGGAAGCAAAGCCAAAGCATACAAATACGGCTTATGTCACTAGCACAATGGTACCACATCGTATTCAATTTGATTCAGTGCGCCGTATACCACATGGTATCATGAGGAAGGCTAGATCTGTATCTGCATCTGTATATACTGGCATCACACATTTTAATTTTCATTGTGTTATTTAGAGATGTTTGAACCTGTCGAGATTCTCGTTGCAGGAGGTCATTTAGTTCAATCCTTTTGTCAAAAGATTTTAAGCCTGCAACCACATTAAGGTAGCACCCTATTAGCAGTTTCTACACTACCAATGTTGTACTGTGTCTTTTGTATTACTTCCACTGCAAAGAGAAAACAAAACAATAATATAGCCAACAGCACTGGATGCGGTGCTAAGGGGTTACAATTTTAACATATAAAAATGTGAAATGTCACGCATCCTATGCTATTGGCTAGATTATTGTTTTGTTTCCTTGTCTCTCTATGCAGTGGAAGAAATGCATAAGATGGTATACAATTGGCAGTGTTAGACCTGCTGATAGGGTCTACCTTTATGTGGTTGCAGGCTGGAAATGTTTTGACCAATGGATTGAACTAAATGACCCATACATACTGTATGAGAAGAAAAAACACACAGTAAAGAACAAAATAATTTGTCACATTAGATGTGCATTGGCGCTTAGTGTATTGTTGTACATTTGACATCACTTTCCCAGTAGCACTCTAGTCAACACAATTAAATATATAAAGACAGTGATAGGAAGCGCTCTAAAACTATAAAGTCCAAACCCTTAGAGATATAGTGATGTGGTGCAGCTTGAACAGTTGAATTGTTCCCAATTCCCAGCAGCAGCAAAAATGTTCATGATGTTCAGCGCTCCTCGTTATATGAAATAGACGCGAGAAAAAAAGGCAATATAGTGAAGTACGTTCACATACTAGTATCAGCACAAAAAGGTGGTAATATATGCACTTACTTAAGTGCCAATACCAGGCACGTAACGGTATCTTTTGCAGACAAATCACCTCTGTTTTGGCAATAATTTCAAGAGGGACTTCTTTTGTAAAAGCTTCAGCTTTATATAAAAGTTCAGGTACTGGTTTAACACATAACAGTGTAAAAACAAATGGAGATAGGTAGAAGAGAAAAGGAGCAAAGCTGTGCTCCTTTTCTCTTCTACCTATCTGGATTCTTCTTCTGAGGATTGCACGCCGAGGAATCCACTCATCTGGAACACAACTAGTCAGGTAAAGGGCTTCAGCCCCTCATTTGTTACCTTTCTATTGCTGGACTGTTTCATGGTATACCCCAGTGGTGAATTTATGCTTATTGGAGACCATTTATTGGGGTAGCTGTGTGGGCACCACCAGGTCCCTGTTTTTACCCTGGGAAGTTCATTTCTTTCATTATACCATTGTACCTGGATTCTGGATTCATTTAATGAGACTTATGCTTTGGTGAGCTTACTGTGGTGATGCACCAATATACCACATCATCTATAAAAACAAATGGAGACAGACCAGTTCGTGTGCTCTCCCCCAGTTTCTGCGACATCCACCGCCGATCCAGTCGGCGTTCTACGTCACCCCCGGTCTCTGGTGTTGCACCGTAACTGGTCCTCCCGGCAACCCTACGCGTTTCAAAGGTGGTCCTTCTTCGTACTTACCCCGGACGAAGAAGGACCACCTTTGAAACGTGTAGTGTTGCCGGGAGGACCAGTTACGGTGCAACACCAGAGACCGGAAGGGGATGTCGCAGAAACCGGGGGAGAGCACACGAACTGGTATGTCTCCATTTGTTTTTACACTGTTATGTGTTAAACCAGTACCTGAACTTTTATATAAAGCTGAAGCTTTTACAAAAGAAGTCCCTCTTGAAGTTATTGCCAAACGGAGGTGATTTGTCTGCAAAAGATACCGTTACGTGCCTGGTATAGGCACTTTGAAGTAAGTGCATATATTACCACCTTTTTGTGCTGATACTAGTATGTGAACGTACTTCACTATATTGCCTTTTTTTCTCACGTCTTTTTCATATAACGAGGAGCACTGAACATCGTGAACATTTTTACAAATAAATATATACATATAAAATTCTGTGGCTCTGGGTTTTGTGCTGTCTAAGATTGTGTGTCTTATTGTAAACTTTTTGATCAAAGCAAGCTTTTTCATTGAACTACGTAAAAAAGGTGACTTTCGCAAAGTTTGCACATCTCGTGTCTTATTCCTCAGTACGTCTTATTTCATTTTTGACATGTACGCATGTTACTGGATGTAAATTAGACATGAGGCCGTCATAAATTTCAAAGAAAGCCGTAGATCAAATAGCGTCTGAGATTGTTCAACAGACATGTTCTTTGTAATGAAGCTAGTCATTTCTCTGAGATGAAAGTTATTAGTGCCACCTACCTCAGAAACCTTGAAATAAGTGACATTAGGCATTACTGCTGAGGCATATAAATAATAAAGATAACTTTTATTATGCTTGTTAGAGCTGTAAAAAGATTTATCATGGAGCACTTAGCACAAGAATGTTGGGTTGTCCAAATGTGGCTTTTTGTAAGGGAGGAGACCAGCTCAACTACGAAGACAGGATTGATTGGTATATTGAGTAGACCCAAGCTCAGAAAGCATATTTCCGAGCTTTGCATAATGTTCTAGTTGAAGACTAGAAAAGAGTGAGGAAGGAGAAGGTATCCCACGGAACATGGAAAATTGCAATTCACTGTGATGAGCCCCAACACTTTATTTAGCAATTTCCTTTAGGATATTACTCAAATGAGCTGAAGCCATGAGATCTGACTCCAAAAGACTGTTAATGGTCCCAAGGTTCAGCAAAGTATGTGGCCACTCCTCCTTCTCTTACCATGCACCCCAAAACTGGAAGAATCTACCAGAGACTCTCACTCCTGCCACCAGTCTAAATTCTTTCAAAACTAAAACTGTCTCACATTTTAATCTGGCCTGTAACTGTTACATACGCCTATAATATATAATCTCTAACTGTGCATGCAATGTATATAATGTATAATCTGTTCACTTATGTAACTATGTATTTGTAACCACGTAGTATTTGTCATCATAACTCTATACCCAGGACATACTTGAAAACGAGAGGTAACTCTCAATGTATTACTTCCTGGTAAAAATGCAGGGGGGGTGATTTGAAGTGCTGGGGGGTGATTGGAGGTGCAGATGGGGGTGATTGGAGGTGCAGGGGAGGGTGATTGGAGGTGCAGGGGGTGATTTGAAGTGCTGGGGGTGATTGGAGGTGCAGAGGGGGGTGATTGGAGGTGCAGGGGAGGGTGATTGGAGGTGCAGGGGAGAGTGATTGGAGGTTCAGGGGGTGATTTGAAGTGCTGGGGGTGATTGGAGGTGTAGAGGGGGGTGATTGGAGGTGCAGAGGGGGGTGATTGGAGGTGCAGGGGAGGGTGATTGGAGGTGCAGAGGGGGGTGATTGGAGGTGCAGGGGAGGGTGATTGGAGGTGCAGGAGAGGGTGATTGGAGGTGCAGGAGAGGGTGATTGGAGGTGCAGGGGAGGGTGATTGGAGGTGTAGGGAGGGTGATTGGAGGTGCAGGGGAGGGTGACTGGAGGTGCAGAGGGGGGGGTGATTGGAGGTGCAAGGGAGGGTGATTGGAGGTGCAGGGGAGGGTGATTGGAGGTGCAGGAGAGGGTGATTGGAGGTGCAGGGGAGGGTGATTGGAGGTGTAGGGAGGGTGATTGGAGGTGCAGGGGAGGGTGACTGGAGGTGCAGAGGGGGGGGTGATTGGAGGTGCAAGGGAGGGTGATTGGAGGTGCAGGGGAGGGTGATTGGAGGTGCAGGGGAGGGGGATTGGAGGTGTGGGGGGGTGATTGGAGGTGCAGGGGAGGGTTATTGGAGGTGCATGGGGGGGTCATTGGAGGTGCAGGGGGGAGAGTGATGTGAGGTGCACGGGGGAGAGTGATGTGAGGTGCACGGGGGGAGAGTGATGTGAGGTGCAGAGGGGGAGAGTGATGTGAGGTGCAGAGTGGGAGAGTGATGTGAGGTGCAGGGGGGGAGAGTCATGTGAGGTGCACGGGGGGAGAAGGATGTGAGGTGCATGGGGGAGAGTGATGTGAGGTGCACGGGGGGAAAAGGATGTGAGGTAAGGGGGGGTGTGGTGTGCAAGGGGGTATTGTGTGTTTGATGTGGAGGGAGAGTATTATGTGTGTGGGTGAGGGGGAGAGATGGGGGTATGAGAGATAGATGGGGAGTATCGCAAAGGTTGATAGTGAGGGGTTCTGGGGGAGATATGAGGATGATGATGAGGGGTGCTGGGGGAGATATATGAGGATGATGATGATGAGAAGTGCTGGAGGAGAGATGATGATGATTTTACCCATGCGGCCCCATTTTTTTTTGCTTGGAGCAGTTCGGCCCTTCTCGCCTTACGAGTTGTGCAGGCCTGACCTATACATTGCAGCACAATGGCCCCTGGCGTGTCAGTGCCTGTGCCTTCTCAACTATACATGTGAGATATAAAAATGCAAGGGAATATTGTGGCTTGTACTCAAATATGTCAAAACATTGGAAATTAACTTGGACTATTCCTGTCTGTGCTTTTAAATTAAGTAAACCCTCTGATGCAAGATGTATTTGAAAATGTCAAAGCCTTCAATATAAACATATTGCATTGCTGTCAGTCATGCTATTTAGATTTCGGCTTTGATTGCTAAAACAAGGTTATGGGTGGGACATGCATAACCCTACTTTTCCAAACTTTTGACATGTGTGAAGTCCACCCACATACTTTCCCTTCAATTTTTTCTCAAATGAATGATACTCATGTATTCAAAGTCTGGACATCTTTCCATATATTCTGCCATGTAATGTTCGCCAAATTTGTATGTCAGCAGGAGAGGCAGCTTAAAACATGACACTTATGACTTATGACATCACTGATAGCCACAATTATTATAATATTACTGACTATTTTTGTATGTCCAGTTCACAAGATGTTAAAGCCATTTTCTAAATGGAGTGAAATTGCCTGGCATTACGGAACGGACAGCTGGTCTTGGGATGCTAGTAAGCAGATGGTAAACTTTGATAAATGCTCCCCAAAGTGCTTTTAGAAATGACTAATGAATAACCGTACTTTTAATAACACTGACTCCCTTTAGCCGCCAAAATACGTGCTATGGGGCAAAACATCAATGTTATTTTCGCTTGGAAGACTTCATGAAAATACAATGTGACCTCAAAATAGAAAGGAATTAAAAAACGGGAGAGTATAACCACATCAAAAATGAGAATATTCATTCTGAAGCTGACCACTACGATTATCGGGGGGGGTTGAAAGGGAGTGCATGAGACAGTATCACAAGTTCACGGCAAACTGAGCTTTTTCAGGAAATGACATCTTACAGTAAGTGGCAGGGGTCCCAGATGCCGTGGCGATAGTTTTCAAACGCTGTGTCTGGCACAAAATAGACTTCAGCTCTGTTGACATAGCTGCGGCAGATTCTGCAAACCTCAAGGCACAAAAAAAAAAGTGTCCTTGGCAAAATAAATGCATTCGAAAAACAAACACTGAGAAGCGAGAATAAGAAACCTATTTTATCCTAGAGGGGGTTGTAAATACATGGTAAAGCCGGGATATTTACCAGTAAAGCAGAAACACCTGCACAGTGCTTCCTGAGAACAGTTTGAACCTAATGAGCATTAACAGTATCCTTTAAAAGTCTACATTATTGAAAAACAAGGTCTGGCATCTTTTTTACAGAAACACCTGTCCGTCTACACATATCTGTCTTAGAAACCAGTTCAAAGTGAAGAGGCCTAACCACATCTTCACTGCTTGTTAAAATGCATTTTTAACAAGGAATCAGCAGGTGCTGTAAATGTTTCTTCTTGCAAACAAACATAACTGTAATAAGGGACACGGAAAATGCATCTACCAATTGCAAAGTGTAGGAATGGAATAGCAGAAATTGATATTAAAAAAGGGGAGTTTCACATGCCCACAGTAATTACATAGTAGATGAGATTGAAAAAAGATATGCGTCCATCAAGTTCAACCTACAGTATGCTAAATTTAGACGACAGATACTTTATCCTACATCCGTACTTACAGTATATTGATCCAGAAGTAGGCAAACAAAAAACCCCAATGACATATCATTCAATGATATCTCATAAGGGGAAAAATACATTCCTTCCTGACTCCCAAGAATTGGCAATCAGATTATTCCCTGGATCAACAGCCTTCCTATGTTTACTTATTTGGTATATCCCTGTATACCTTTCCATCTAAAAAGATGTCCAACCTTTTTTTTTAACATATCTATTGTATCTGCCATCTTAGTCTCCATGGGTAATGAATTCCACAATTTAACTGCCCTTACTGTAAAAAATACTTTCCTTTGTTGCTGGTGAAATCTCCTTTCCTCAAACTTACGGGATTTCCCTGTGTCATTTATCCTACCCTTGGAACGAATAGTTCTTTTGAAAGCTCCTTGTACTGTACCCGAATATATTTGTATATAGTGTGATGCCCACAACACGTTGCAGTTTCTTTTAGTCCCAATTTTAGGCAAGAAACACTGTATCTCTCTATATGGGGTTTTATTTACATGGATTAAATCATACACCAACCGTCCCTTTAAGTAAAAACAAAACATAAAAAGAACACCTATTCCCTTTAGGAAAAATAACAACTTTGCTTCAGCCATTTCTAATGACAGCTGGCCAACTATACTGGTTCCCAGCTTAAAACATGTAGTACCATATGCACCCCACATGAACAGTCTTAAGCACATAAAGTGTCTCTCTTATCTGTTAGTCCATTGGAGAAGACGTCCCCGCTTCAGCATGGCCTCGCGTCCTGCCTTCCTAGGGGAACTCAGCCCCACGTAAGCTCAGAGAAACTCTCATCTGCAAGTCAAATTCCAAGGACAGGACATCCCCGCTTCAGCACGGTCTCTCATCCTTCCTTCTTCATCCTGGGATTAATGACCCAGGCAGTCTCTGTGACCACTGTCCAGCAGGCCTAGGGGTCTGTGCCAGCTTCCACAGCTGGGGAGGACGCTTCTCTGTCCCCTTCTCTGGGACAGCAATCTCTTACTCTCTGTGTCACACTCAGCATGGCAGCTTCCTTTGTCTGCCTTCCTTATTCCTACACTTCCGTATTCACTCAAGAAGACCAGCCTGATTAATTAGGCAGCAGCTGCTGCTGGCAACTCTAGGGGATTAATTCTCTGAGACTGGAAAGCACACTTACTGCACTGTTCCAGCACCTAGAGGACAGTGATGGTATCACAATAGTTATCATATGCCCTCTTAGATGCCTCTTTTCTAATGTAAAAAAAATCTAATTTATCTAGCCTCTCCGCATAAACAGCATCAAACATTACAGATGGCCATTGTCCATTAAGCTGATACTAAGGACCCTATTGAATATGATGTGAAAGGCATCTTCTCATGGCTCAGGAAGATTTTTGCTCATTCAAAGGCATGGAGCTAAAATCTCTGTGAACAAGGTAAAGATTATATACAGCATATTTTGCATATGGTCCTTGGAAATTCATGTTGTATGTTAGGGTCATTGTTTTGCAGCTGCTTGATTCCAGTTTAGTATTGCTATTTTTAATGAGCAATTAGGGGGGTGTTTATGAGAGAACGTAGGGGTGTAATGAATCAAAGTTTACTCCTTTAATTAATGTTGCCTTCATTTTTTTTTGTCGATGAAATCCACCAAAACTGAAGTTACACTAACCCTTGCTGGAAGGTATCTTAAGAAATCTGCTCCTGGATGCCTTAGAGTGCCAGCAATTTTTGCAGTGGTTTTCCAAAACATTTGCCTAACTCACATATGTCAGTAAGTGTTATAATTTTAAAAAAATGTTTTATTAAATTAAAATTACTGTATGGGGAAATATACCTTAGACCCTGATAGCACAGTGAGAAGGATGCTGATTGAATTTAGTTTTGAGGAACTAACTTTGTCAAACTATCTGTAGAAGTCAAAAGTTTCAATAGACGTTTTGCTTATTCCCAGACACTACCAGCACCTGCACTTCCTTCTACTAAACATCATAACATCCTTCCTACAGCAGTGGGCTGAATGAGTATCTCAGTCGTAATGACACTGCTTTTAAAGTGGATAAACCGAGTTCATGTCCCAGTGTTGTCCATGGAACATTTGCTACATTCATCACAATAAGATTGTATGCGCTTTGGGACATGAGCCTATTGTGCCTGCAAAAGTCTAAATGGCTGTCAGTGCAGCAGAAGAGGACCACACATGCAAAGTTCTGTGGGGAAAGTCAAGTGACCAGGCAGTCACTAAATACAATTGGTGCACTGCTAGAGAGAGTGGAGGGCTCAAAAAGTGTATGTGTGAAAAACTAAGTATGCCCTTGCTTCCATAGAAATTAAGATGCTAAGTAGCAGACAGGCGTTGCTAATCAATTGCCTTTGATTAATTGATCATCAGCAAGTGTGACCACCTCTATAAAAGTCACATTTTTAGCTGTTTGCTGGTCTTGAGCATTCAGGTGTGTGTTAACACAATGTCAAGGAGGAAATACATCCGCAATGATCTTAGAGAAGCAATTGTTGCTGCCCATCAATCTGGGAAGGGTTATAAGGCCAATTCCAAACAATTTAAAGTCCATCATTCTACAGTGAGAAAGATTATTCAAAAGTGGAAAACATTCAAGACAGTTGCCAATCCTCCCAGGAGTGGACATCCCAGCAAATTCACCCCAAGGTCAGACCGTGCAATGCTCAGAGAAATTGCAAAAAACTCAAGAGTTACATCTCAGACTCTACAGGCCTCAGTTAGCATGTTAAATGTTAAAGTTCATGACATTATTATTAGAATAAGACTGAACAATATGGTTTGTTGTGAAAGGTTGCCAGGAGAAAGCCTCTTCTCTCTAAAAAGAACATGGCAGCACGGCTTAGGTTTGCAAAGTTGCATCTGAACAAACCACAAGACTTCTGGAACAATGTCCTTTGGACAGACGAGACCAAAGTGGAGATGTTTGGCCATGCACAGTGCACAATGCACAGCGCCACGTTGGCGAAAACCAAACATAGGATATCAGCACAAACACCTCATACCAACTGTCAAGCATGGTGGTGGAGGGGTGATGATTTGGGCTTGTTTTGCAGCCACAGGACCTGGGAACCTTGTAGTCATTGAGTCGACCATGAACTCCTCTGTATACCAAAGTATTCTAGAGTCAAATGTGAGGCCATTGTCAGACATATAAAGCTTGTCCGAAATTGGGTCATGCAACAGGACAATGATCCCAAGCACACCAGCAAATCTACAACAGAATGGCTGAAAAAGAAAAGAATCAAGGTTTTGCAATGGCCCAGTCAAAGTCCAGACCTCAACCCGATTGAAATGCTGTGGCGGGACCTTAAGAGAGCTGTGCATAAACAAATGCTCGCAAACCTCAATGAACTGAAGCAACGTTGTAAAAAAGAGTGGGCCAAAATTTCTCCACAACGATGTGAGAGACTGACAGTCATACATGAAACGATTACTTCAAGTTATTGCTGCTAAAGGTGGTACTTAGTTATTCACACATGGCTTCTCCATTTTGGCTTTATATTTGTTAAATAAATCATGACACGGTGTAATATGTCATGTGTTGTTGTTCATCTGAGGTTGTATTTAACTAATTTTAAGACTTGCTAAGGAACAGATGATTATTATTATGTCCTGATATGTAAAACCATGGAATTAAAAAAAAAATATATATATATATATATATATATATATATATATATATCTTGTGAGCACAGTCACATGTCTTAAAGCAGCGCACGCAAACTTTTTTTGCGGCACCCCCTCTGCCTTACCTTTTCTGTTGGCCGCTCCCTCCTTACCTCACGTCACCCGCGGCATCATTTGACGTCACGTTACCAGGGCAACTGTTGCCATGGTCACACGTGTTTAAGCCGTCTGAATCCCGGTAACTAGAGGTTGCAGAGGCCTTGCGCGATCCCCCGGCATTTAAATGAAATGCCTGGGGGGAGATCGCGGGACCTCTGCAACTGTCCGTGCCCCCTCCCCCCCCCACTGTCTTAGAGAGGTCTGCAACCTTGCTTTTCACTATTATCAACTAGCATACAGTGCTTCCACCTCAGCAATGGATTCTGGGAAATGACATGCAAATGAGCAGGGCTTGACAAATGCACTCACCCGCACGCCAGGGCAAGTGCATTTTACCCGCTGGTGAGGTGTTCCGGTGGGGTGCTGTGGGGGCGTGGTTCTGCGTCTACTGGCATCTACATCCTTCAATACATTCTGCTCTGCATTGAAAATGGCTGCCATGCCAACGGCACGCTACATGACGTCACAGAGATGAGGAGGCAGCCTCGGAGCTGACGGGGCACTGCAGCTGAGGGAGAGCGGGCAGTTGGGGAGCACGAGATGCTGGAGTGCTTGGAGCGCAAAGGTCCTGCGCCATGGAGGATGGGAGCTGACATGACCAGAGCCAGGCTTGCCCGGCTCTATGCTGTGCTGGCCCGCCGACAATGCGTGGCATGTGCAGGACCCCAGAAGTAGGCCGCAACACTGAACTCTCTACTGCACAGAATATGAACTTTTAGGTACACTTCAAACTTGTAGATTATTTTGACCGGTATACTCAAAAATGAAAAACATTTCAAGTTTATTTGCAAAGTTAATTAGTTCAAGTATGAATTGCATTCAAATAAGAAGGAATGGTCATGTGTAGAAACACCGGAAGAGGCCAGGAAGGGAAAGGAGTGTGACAGCCAAACCTGGACAGCTGGATATCTCATTTACCCTATATATACAGTATCTTAACTGCCCTATACCTACGCCGAAATAATCTATACTGCTTTGTTCCAGATCTGACTCTCAAGCATCACACGGGAGACATCGGAATCCCCCCTAACCCAGAAGACAGGTAGGGAACACCTCCCCTCCAACATATAACATTGCGGTAATAATGGTACCTGGACACTGTGGGACTGCGGATCAGGTAAGGTCCCAGGCGGGATTGCTGCTTTAGAACTGGTTAAGGGGTTCAGGAAACTAGTCATTTACATCTGGCTTTATTATTTAGATTAGTGAGGTCATCCGAAATTCCAACATACACACACACACACACACACACACACGTAACTATGTAACAAGGAGTAATTGTAGTAACGTATAAATGTAATACAATAAATAAACCTTATGCCAAAAATGAACTAAATTAGCTAGTATTTGTTATACATGACTGCTAAACAAACTCGTCATATTAAAATCACTTGCTATTGCCAAATGGTTCCTCTCACGCATGGGATCATGAATGATTATTACAAGACATGATTCTTAGACAGCATATGAAATATGCCAAAAAACACTGAACAATTGGCAGCATTCAGAGGAAAAACCTGAAGTCTATTGGTTGGAATGATTTAGTTTAGTTTATTGATAGTTAAGATTTCCTTCATATTTGAAATACTCAGTGATCTTCCTGAAAACATTCAGATTCCAAATTCTTTTTAATTGGGATATAGCTTCTTTTAAGAACAAGCTTTAGCTTTAAAAGAACAATATATTTTATTGTTCTGGAGGCTTTGAGAAATTCTATTTGATTTTGAGCTGGGTAATCAAAGTTGTTTACAACCTAACTTCAAGGTGAATTTCCTTAAGCCATGCATTGTTCAATTTAAAAATCTTCGTAGTTATCATTTGGATGTGAATGATACTAACAATACTAACATAGTGTAGCACAAGTGATTTTGACTGACTTTCAAGAGGCGATTTTTTATTTGATTTTTTTGCAACAATTTTCTTTGGAGTTTTTTTGTTTACACTTGATTGAAGCAGGGGGTCTCCAGAGTTGAACCCCGTTCATTTCATCTCCATGTCCCAATGCTTCTAGAGATACTTGCTTCCGTAGTAGGTGCTGGTAGCTGCTCTGCTAGCAGGGATCACGTAATAGCCGCTTTTCAAAGCTCTCACGCCCTGTGGGCCAATAGGAAGCCGTGATGTCATCCGTTGCAGCTTGCTATTGCACCATGTGACACGGGAGATTTAAAAAGTAAAGGGATACCGTCACCCCCTTTGGAGATAAATATCTCTGGAAGTGGGGGTCACCGTAGTTGAAATCAATGGGGTTCAACTCCGGAGACCCACTGCTTCAATCCTCTGTAGAAAAAGAATCACTGGCCTGGATTTCTCGTTTAAACAGTGACAGTGTGAGGATGAGGATCCTGGTGGCTGACTGCCTGCAACTTGTTTGTGCAAGGTAGGGTGTTTGCTAGTAGATCTGTTCCATACTCATGAAGGGCACTAGCGCAGAATACCCTCACCATTAACTGTTACAGAGCCTGTGAGAGAACCATCAGATTCCTCAGGGCTGCAAACAAGGAATGGGTGCTGAACGGGAAATAGTTTTTATACTATTTTATACTTCTAGTTTTTATATATTCTCTTATTTGGGAAACTCACAAGTTTTGGTGAAAACTGGACGCTTCTGCTGTGAAATGGAGAACATTTCAGCAATATAGCAACAAATGTGTTTATAAAAATGTAGCCAAGCTCCCCGCTTATCTCCGCTACAGGCAGGGGAGCTGCCGGCTTGTCTGGGTGCCGCCGGACCTGGCTAGGTGTACAGAGGCGCTCCGGTGATCCGCGGCAGTCCCGATATGCAGGGCGCCGCCATGTTGGTTGCCCGCGCATGCCCAATAGAGCTCTTGTGCATGCGCAGTGCAGCAGGAGAGTGCAGCGGCCATTACAAGGCTCCACGCAGGGATATATGTCCCAGCAGCCCCAGGGGTTGCTAACACATGGGGCAGCAGCAGCCAATGGGATGCAAGGATCCACGGAGAGCAGAGAGAGGAGTTTGGTGCGAACCAGAGCTGTGCGCCAGTCGGAGCAGGGACAGCAAGGGGTGAGGATGTGTTCAGGGTGCCAGAGGCCCCTGAACTAGGCCAGAGATCCTCATAGATCCCAGTTAGGCCCCTACTCACCTCAGCTTGTGGGTGCTGCAGGGAAGACAAGTAGATAGGGACGCTTCCCCAGTAGTACTTAGCTATCTAGTATTAGTACACCGGTGATTGACACCATGTGGTGTGCGTGATCTGCGGTCTGGTTCCAGACCACAGGCAACCATAGACATTTAGGGACACCCTCCAGTGGGAGCTCCCTCAAGAGGCATACGCCAGTGGACAGGAGATGATCCGGTAGACAGCGTCATGGGATCACGTTGCGGTTCTGCGGATCCACTATCCCAAGTTGGCCTGGTCTGGCCTAAGTCCTGGAAAGTACCCAACGTGCACCAATGGCCACACACAGGGGGTAGTACTACTCCACACACTTCGGATAGGCTTGACTATATATAGTGTGTGGGTTTTGAATGGTGGGGTCTGTATTGTTATTGTGTATTAAGTTTGTGTGTCACTAAAGATAAGTTCATTATACCAGCGTGTGTATAGTTCTTATATGACTATATTGGGTCCTGTGAGGGGTTATACAGCTGCACTAGGATCCCTCCCAGGTGGAGGCGCTGAATCCAGAGAGAACGCAATCACCCCAGGCTCCCAGCGGTGGAGGATTAGGCCTCCAGTACGATAGACAGGTACTCAGCACACGTAGTTCCCTTAGACACGGGGAAAGGGGACTACAACAACATTCACGAAATGATCGCAAATATGCAGATTTCTTTAATGGATTGCAAACAAATGTGCACAAACTGAACTGCAAAACATTAATACAGCTCTATTGTACACAGTAAAAATGAACAAGCTGTATCGTTTAGTGATTACGAAAGTCTCTATATGTTTCATGCCACCTTACGCTTACTGTATGTTGAGAAAAATATCTGAAACATGTTTAACCAAATAAAGCATGAATAAATCACTTTTTCTAAAATGTTGAGTCCGTCTGTTATCCATCCCTTTTAACTTTCAGTCTATGTAATCTAGTAGGAATTTGTCAGATGGACTTTTGTACAGGTATTATGAATTAGTAACAAATATGAAGTTCTTATTTTATGACCCGGACGTGTAATTGAAGAAAATGTTGTGTGTGCCTGTTCCCTAAAAAGTAGGCTGTAAATTGACAGAATGCTGGTTTACCCCAGAAGTATGCCATGTTAATTTTCAAGCACCACGTGTCCTACTTGGTATACTGCGGGTGGGCCAAAAACGTAAACTACGAAGGAAATCGCGAAAAAAGGGCACTTCCTGAAAATTTAAGAAGGACTATTGTGGAGGAATTGCAGCGCTATTTTTCAATTACAGATCCTGTAATGAAAATTGTGAGAGACGCCATTAATGGCATTTTGCGTCATACAAGGCATCGGCCCTGGAAGGACAATCTGGTGGGGATCGAATTTGCGTGCCTGTTCAAATGTTGTTTATTTTTTGACTTGTTGCTTGTTTTAACTTGTATTAATAAGGAAATGTTTTACTTACACAAGACCTGCACAACTCCAGTCCTCGAGGGCCGCAAACAGGCCCGGTTTTCAGGATATACTGAAAACCGGGCCTGTTTGCGGCCTCGAGGACTTTAGTTGTGCAGGCCTGACTTGCTGTTCAGCACACCATCCTTGTTTTAAATTTTATTAATAAAGAATTTTTTTTACTAACACCATACTGTTGTGTTAGTACACACAGAGTTTCTGTACATAAATGTTTTTACTAGCAGTACACAATACACCTGTAAATGTTTTAAATTGCTGCACACTTTAAATGTTTTTAAATTGTATTTGTAAATAAATGTTTTTGTACTTACTCCACCAATAAAAAAAATGTTGATTTGTTTTAAATTGTTCCATTGTCTCCTTTTATACTGTAACAAAATACAGTGTTTCTAGAACATACAGTACAGTACTGTCCAGGCATACTGTACAGGCATACTGTACTATATACTGTAGGCATGCTCAGTACATCACAAGAGTATTAAAACAATACATGCTGTATGGGTATAGAATACACATATGTACTGGAATACATGTAGAATAAATGCATACTTTTTATTTTTCGGGTTTATTATACAGTATACTGTATATATAAAAAAGTATTGTATACGGTCCGAAAACAACAGCATACTGTTTCAGGTTTTCTATGAAGCTCTCAGTTACAGTATTCTATCCTAATCAATAACAACCGCCACTAAACTGTTGACTCCGGTACGTGTTTTTTTTAAATCTGATTCAGCAATGTGCAGGTATTATTACACAAAGCGATATTATCCATCGAAATCCCTCCATTTGCCGTTTTCCGCATGAGATGACAAAGTTTTCTTTTCTGAGGAAAAACAAAAGTACAAGTTTTACTGTAATGGTCAATCAGTCCCCTAAAGAAGTTCCCACAGTAAGTCCCACCAATAATTTTCTCGGGGGGCGTCTCCTGTTCACATGCGCATGTGCCTAGTGTTGATGTGATGACACGCATATGCATTTCAAGAAGGTTCCAATGCGCATGCGCCTAGCTTTCCACCAATTGTTCAGTATCTACTGTAGAAGCTGCTCAGCCAATGATATTGCTTACAGGAGAATCGCTTGACTGTGCATTGATATTCAAAAACAGAATAAAATACGGCAACATTACTCACCATAGACTTTGCCAATCAGCTGGCGCTGAGCCACTGCCAGTACCGTATTCTTGATTATACACGTAGTTGACACGTGACAGCGGGACTACTACACCTGTAGTCAGCTGATGAGGCTGGAAATCGCTTAGGTACATGCAAGCTTGCTGGAATCGGTACGCGAAATCGGGCTCAGGCTGCAGGTATCCGGGCGGGGACAGACAGCAAGGGTTGCCGGTCACCAGGTTTTCACTGACGGTCGGACCGTTATTGGAAGCTGGCGCTGTCGCTGGCGCATTGTTTGCCTGCGACTGATGTTTCTTAGTTGGTTTTAATATGACCTTTCGCCTTTTGAAGTCTCCATGATCAAAGATACGGGAAAAATCTGGTGCTACACACCAATACCCTCCTTTAAGACCATGTACGGGATCAATACGAAAAAAACACGGATCGATACATAACTTTTTCCTTATTGCACGCTTCCACACATGAGCATCTGGTGAAAAATTGTAAAAGTCATAGTTTTCGATAAAATACTGATAAATTTTACCAACTGTTGCCATCTTATCATCTGTTGGATTAATCGCGGCCCATATTAAATAAACGTACGTTCTGTCGGGTTTTTGGAACACGGACTGCAGTTGTGCACTCATGTCGGGACTCTCAGGACAATAAAACAAGACCAGACACGGTGCATTTATTTTTTAATATGAAAAGCCTAAATTGATACATTATTGTAACTTCTTCAGTACCAAGGTCAATTTACAATGGACCACTGTGGTATTTTTTTAAACACCTGCAAGTCAACACATTACTGAAGCGCATGCGCATTATAATTCATGAATATATGTCACCTGGCGGATACGCGAAGAATTGCAACCAATTAAATCCGAACCATTATCAATAAACACATCAATAAACACATCAATCGCGGGTGACGCCGGCATGAATGCAACATGAATGCGGCATGAACGCGGTGAAGTGCGTGGCATTAGGAAAAAATCCCCGAAAAAATTTGGAGATGTTGGAGAATAAAATGGGCCGCGGCTGTACTGTAAATATATTCAATACTACTTTAAAAATCTACATGCTAACTTTCCTGGAAGAGGGTAGTGACATCCAAACATTCAAGGTTAAGGAAAATGTAAAATATTGAGTAACTCCAACCAACATAATTGTTCTTCCCGAAGTCTCTTAAATATATGACAAAATCATATTGCTACTATGGAAAGATATAAACCATCAACTATGACTGTAAACGGGGTGTATGTTTTTTTTTTTTTTTAATGCATACATTGTAGATTTGGTTGAAAATAGAGATATGTCCATCAAGTTCATCCTTTGCTAAATTCTGATTGAGCGAGATATTCATCCTATAGTTATATTGATCCAAAGGAAGACATCATGGCCCATAGTTAGTAAGAGCTGCGGCTCGATAAGACACCTTCATGCTCCAGAACACACCGTATAACGCATTCAAGTGAATAGGCTGCAAGGTGTCTTCTGGCACTGGAAGGTGTCCTATGGACTAGCACCTCTTAGTGAATAATGTATACCCTGTATATAATGTATACCCTGCTCATTTATGTAACTGTATTTGTAAACATGTATTATTTGTCTTAACTCTGTGCCCAGGACATACTTGAAAACGAGAGGTAACTCTCAATGTATTACTTCCTGGTAAAATATTTTACAAATAAATATGATCCAATATCTCTTCTAGTCTCCTACAGTTCATTCTCCTAGGTTAGAATAGAACGTTACTCTACTGGGTATGCCTGAAGTGTTTATTACTTGTTTTCATTTAATCAAACTCATCACTGCATTTTTGAGAAAAGTTTCAGATTACAAAAGACGTGAATTGCTGTGGGGTTTTCTGGACCACCATTATAGACTTTGGTGACCACTGACGTACCGCAGGTCACTGTTAGAGAACCACAGCTCTAAGAATAAAAATAGAGGGCATCCAGGCAAGTCAATGAGCAGTTGATTCAGCTCAGATTTTATGACTCCTAATGGAATAATAGAATAATAGAATAGAAGGAATGTTTTGAGAAAGAGGTTGAATTAGTTTATTTTGTACATGTCTTTTCGACGTGTCTAGTTGTCCAAACTATTGGACATGTCAGCTCTGACCCACAGTAGTAACCAACTATACAGGAATCTATCTTCTCAATGGCCTCCTAAATTACCTTTTCAGCTCTAATATTGCTATTTCCATGTATAGTATTTCCATATGGTCCAAAGCTGTGATCGACCCAAAATTCTGACAATACAGAATTACCCCATAAGAAGCTTTATCCATTTGGTAGTGAGCTGTCATTATCATAATCATTTGATATTGCATTGCATGTTAACGACCATTATAGGCTAAACTTATAGAAATACCGGGCATTATTGAAATCCCTCCTCTTTGATTGGTCAAAATTCTGGGCATTATCTATCCAGTAATGGCCTGGAATGTTTGGCACCTTGCCAAATTTTTCAGCCAATTAGCTTTGAGTTCTCATACACACTGAGTGAGAGCAGCTCTCAGACAGGGGAGATGATTGGACAGGAGGCACCAGCAAGGCACTGACTCTGACTCCTCCCGGCCCGCAGAGGTGTGTTAGTCTGCAATGTATGCTTTGCAGGTGTGCGTCTCTTGTGTATGTGTGTGTTTTGAAGAAAAATAATGGTGCCCTGCTACCAAAATTTCAGGACTAGAGTGCGGAGTACAATAAAAAATGTATTTATTTAAGCCATATCATAAAAAGAGGCAACAATAAATCCACCAGGATTTCCTAGGAGGATTTATTTTCTTCCTTTAATAATATGGCTTTTGACTAAATAAATATTTTTTTTTATTGTAGTTCACAGTTTTTTTCGCAGTGAATCGCCATTCTTCTTATACTTCCTATCTCCATTTCAATTTGCGATCAGCACGCCTACGAAGCTCAAAATGGGCTGGATTTCAAACGGTAGCAAATATGTGTAATTCCACTATTTACGAACTGACTGGAAGCTTCCTTTATGAAGATACTTGAACCAGTACCTATGCATGTTTCCTCTAGGCACTGCATATCTGGGGGTTGTATCAAGTTGTATCTGCAGCCGCTGAGTCGTCGA
The DNA here is from genome assembly GCF_040206685.1 of Ascaphus truei. Classification (NCBI taxonomy): domain Eukaryota; kingdom Metazoa; phylum Chordata; class Amphibia; order Anura; family Ascaphidae; genus Ascaphus; species Ascaphus truei. The sequence continues at coordinate 150,000,865 of NC_134486.1, forward strand.
TGTCATCTTTTATTTCCTGTCTTCTCACCCCAGTAGGCGCTTGACCTTTGAGCATGTATCAGTTGATTAAGAAGCATATTTAAATATCCTTTGTTGGCTACAGAGAGACGAACTCTGTCAACAATTCAAGCTTTTTATTACTATAATTTCTGCATTTGAATTCATATACAAGTGTTGACGTTTTCTCTGAAGCACTTTTTGTTGCATTTATGTACTGATATTTTATTATTAAATCCGATGAATTCTCTACAATTCATATTTTATGTGTATCAAAAGAGGCTTAAGAATAGTGGGAAATTATATTTGTTTTAATTATTCATATATATCTTAAATGAATTAGGGGCTGATTCTGTATGAACAGCCGCTTCCGAACATATAGAATCAGCCCATTAGTCTTAGGAAAGTTCTTCATTGTGAATGCAACCAAACCCAAAATAAGTTATGGTGAGTAGAAAAGTGACACAACCCCTTTACCGTACAGCAAATAAAAAATACCATTTATGAGCACATTTGTATGTCAGCTTCACATTGCAAAGTCAGTAACCAAAGTCACGCTGAAACCTAAAAGGTCAAAACAGCTATGAGTAGGTTTACTTACTATACCCTTCTTTAAAGCTGCAGAACATGTGGATTTATTTTGAATAGGTTTAAAGCAGGGGTTCTACAGAGCTGAACCGCATTAATTTCAGCTTGGGGGACCCACTCTTCTCCGAGATACTTCGCTCCATAGGGTGGTAGGTTTCAGTGCCCTGGTCACGCGGGCCAATAGGAACCCACACAGCTTCCTATTGGCCTGCGGGACATTTAAACCACCATTTCACACAAATTGACTAATGCCAATTATAGACGATGGGTTCATAGTATATGGTATATCACCCCTTACTCACTTTAGCAAACTAGACACTGTACAACTCAATATGCCGTTTTGTCCTACAATGTAACTACAACACACATCACTGCAAAATGCTACAAGAACTGAATTGACTATTCCTTGAGTCCAGACGCAAAGTAAAATTTTCCTGTCTTGCCTTCAAATACTCTATGGGTAAGCTACCCGACTTAACAAATTTCTCACCCCTACCACACGCAGTTCTTATCACCTGAGATTGACTCCAAAAAACTTTTCATGGCCCTAAGTTTCAACATGGAATCCGGTTGCTCCTCCTTCTCTTACCATGCACCAGACATCTGGATCAACCTACCAGAGACTCTCGAAACTGCCTCCAGTTTAAGTAATTTCAGGAATTCAGCTCGCATTTTAATCTTGTCTGTAAGTGTTACATATGCCCATACTCTTTATTTGTAACTGTCCATTGACTGTATAACCCATGTTCATTAAATGTATCCATGTACAGTATTGCCCCCATAACTCTGTGCCTGGGACATACCTGAAAATGTGAGGTAACTCTCAATGTATTGCCTTGTAAAACTTTTTATAAATACATTTCGATAGCCCCACATAGCCCAGCCAGAGCTGCTACTGGCACCCCACACGGAGGTAAGTATCTTGGGAAGCAGGGGGTCTCCGAAGCTAAAATGGACACGGTTCAGCTGCGGAGACCCCCTGCCTCAATAATATAACTCTAGAAAAAGGAAAGCAGACTTGCTGCTTTAACCAAAACCGTGATGAAAAAGCTGTATAATACGTCAGGCATACGCTTATAGGGGTCCATGTTAAAATGGACATGAAGTGAAAGGTGAGACTGTGTAATCATTTGCATGACCTTTCCCAGAATTCCTGGCTGCAGTGGAAGCATTGTATACCAAGAGATAATGGGGAAAGGCAGGGTTGCAGACCTCTCTGAGACATGTAAATGTTCTCACAAGTGATATTTTGATCTGCTGTGATTGGTAACTGTAATTGCCTTGTGACCTCTAGTGGTGGATGTTAGAAATGGAATAGTTATAGATAAGGAAATAATTGTTACACATGGACATTTGTCTCAGTATACTGTCGGCACTATAGAATAATAATAAAATACTACAGTAGAAGTTGTGTGCACTTTGCCTAACTGAGTACAGAAAACACAGCATATGCTTTATGCCTATAAATCAGGTCAAACTCAGTAGCCAGCATATCCATGCTGAAAAGGAAAACTGTGTGTTAATTCCAGGCTTGAACTATTTATCTCAGCAGCTATAATGTATTATGATATTACTACGGTAACATTGACAATTGTTACAGTTTGCAGCTCAAACTGCTGGGAACATTGGCAACAAATGATCACAAACAGGAAAGTGTTACAAAGATCTTGCACTGCTGGGGAGGCGTGCTAAAACATGATATAGAAATCAAAGAATGCTCAGTATATTAAAACGAATTAAAAATGGTATTAAGAGTATAATTTTAAAAAACAGTAGTCACTACAGTATCTAACACTACAGAGCAGACTTATTAAATATATATATATATAATTTCACATTTGCCGGTTTATTAATAATCTTCAATAATCCAAGATAACCTCCAGGATGCAATACTAAAACACTTGAAGCCTGGAGAGATAAGAGAATAGATGTGGGAGACATCTATAGACATATTAATAAATAGAGGAAAGATGCTACAATTTGAAGAAATATGCTCCAAGTATAAATTACCCAGATCAGAGCTATTTTACTACCTTCAGATTAAAAATGGTATCCAAAAGATATCACTAAATTTGGAATTCCCAGACTCCACAAATTTTGAAAGGATGTTTAGACATGGGAAATATCAGAAAGGCTTGATCACCATAGTACTGTATATTCAGAAATAATAACATTTGGAAATGTCACCCCATCTCTATATGAGAAGATGGGCGGAGTAACTAAATTTAGACATAACAAATGAAGATTGGGAAGACATTTGGGGAAATGCTTAAAAAAATTCAATCTGTATGACGACAAAGGAAAATATCTACAAAATTATATTTTGTCGGTATTTAACTCCTCAAAGATTACACCAGATTATCCCAGAAACATCAGATCTATGCAGGAGGAAATGTGGAAAAATAGGAGATATGACCCATATTTGGTGGCTATGCACAACAATACAAAAATACTGGCTAATGATTCAAAAAATGTTTAAAAGAAAGAAGATCACTATATCTCTAGACCCACTGATATACCTACTGTATAAGATAAGTGAGTAGAGAATATAAACCACCACATTGGAAAACTTATATCATACATACTTATATCATCATACATACAAACTGTAATCTCAGCAACATGGAAGAGTAATTTAGCCCCATCCCAACGAGTAGGGATAAAGAGAATCAAGGAAATTATGACTATAGAGAAACTCACTGCTTTCATAAAACATACAGTTAACAGATTTCATAAGACGTGGGACCATTGGATAGATAATTAGGATAGAAATAAAATGTCCATTCCCTTCTTTTAAGAACACAAGGGCAATCAGAAACCAGAAATTAGAGAAAGATTAAGAGAACCGACACAGACTATACGAAGGAAATGATGTGATACACCAGGGTTCATTAGGATTATTACTATTATAAAGCAAAGATGAATTTGAAGAATGAGATTTGATTAGTGTAAGAAATCCAATTTAAGGATAATTATATTGTAATGTGTGAATCCAGTAATTAAGACAAAATGTCCAAGTATGCAGTATAATTCTGATGGTGGTTCTTTCTATATATTACATATGTTGCATATTCTTACTTGGTATATATTGGGATATTTTCAGTTACCGTACATTGGAGAGTTATATTGACGGTACAGCTGTCTAAAAGGTCTCTATAGAGAAATCCTGTTTAGCCTGACACTTCAGTAATTATTAACAACTGTAACTTTAGCTGAGAAGAGGCTATGACAAAAGCTCTAAGAATGTTCCTGTCATGGTTGTGCTCGCCACAAACCAGGACCGGACCTCGGGGCTGAGGTGGGGTTGTTTAATCACCGACCTTAGACCGCGCAGACTGATCCGGAATGCGTAGTTTGTAGTCGTACATAACAGGGTCGAGACTGGAGAGAGCAGCATAGTCAGTGGACGAGCCAGGATCAGGATAGGAGACATCAGGGTGAACGTTATCAAAGCGGAGTTTCGGTAACAGGAAGTCAACTAGCTCCTGCTTCAGCGTAGAAGCTGCAGGGCGGGAGCGGGTTCTGCGCGTGCGGCGACCATGGCCCATGGTACCAGTCTCCGGAAGGGGTAGGCAGGCCGGAGTGGGCACACCGCCGGGCAGCACTGGTAAACCAATGCTTCAGCGCAGGAGTCCAGAACGAGCCTGTGCAAGGAGAGAGAGCTACAGACCTCAGGACTAGTAGACCGGTCTTTGCCATGGGAAGGGCAGCAGGTCTCAGGAAACAGGGAGCTGAAGTTATGCTGGAGATCCACCGCTTCAGCACAGGAACCAGGACACGGCCTCTGCAATGGAGAGAGAGCAGCAGGCCCCAGGAACCAGAGACAGGCCTCTGCTATGGGAAGGGCAGCAGGCCTCAGGAAACAGGAAGCTGAAGTTACGCTGGAGATCCACCGCTTCAGCACAGGAACCAGGACACAGCCTCTGCAATGGAGAGAGAGCAGCAGGCCCCAGGAACCAGGATCTAGGAACATGGACTAAGAACAAGGACATGAACATGAACATGATCGTGAAAACAGCAACAAGGTGGCCAAGACAGGTGGTAGTGGCAAACACAGGGAACATCCAAGAAGGATTATGCTCGGCAGAGAAGCATTGTGGGAAAGCTGTATTTATAGGTCAGTGAACCTATAGCAGAAGGGGCGTGTGACAGCATTGCTCTAATGACTGAACCCAAGCTGGGGCTGCAGTAATAGCTTGTACAGCCGCAGAATATATCATGGGGAGTGTTCCAAGGACTGCACAGGTCTGCAAGGCAAGGTAAGCAGTAAACCGAGGTGTGGATTCCTTACAGTTCCAGTACATATGCTATATTTGGTTATTCTATGTATGGAGTTGTGGGCAGTTCATATCACATCAGTTTGAAGCTGCAGGACCTAATTTGGAATAGAAATATGTAGTAACCGCTCATTCAATAAGTATACAGCAGTTTTAGCTGAAGTAGGCAAGAGTCTGAGAGACAGGCGGAGCAGCACACCTTAATACCACCATGATGGAGCTGAGAGAGATGTGTTATGATCTGGAGAGATGAGGATAAGGATTTAGCATCAAGATACCAAGATTTAATAGAAAGATTAAGAAGAATATGCAACCATCTTTAAGAATACCATAACTTATTTGGAACGTCACCGTCATTTTTACTATTTTTGTATGTAAGTAATTATCTTCAAAATAAACATTTCTTTTTGTGTGCAAAGACTAGAATGTTGAGTTCTGTTATGCTGGAGTAATTTATAGAAAAAACAATGCATTTAGCAATTAGATTGCTGATATACTGTATAAGCTCTGAATGTAAAGATGATAATGTCGCCTCCCCCTCCTATCCCTTCATTTCTGAATCCCTCCCTCTCTCCTGATACCCTATTTATTGGTATTATTATTTGTTTTTCATATTGAAAAGGTCAACAAAATGACAAATTAAAAAAAGAATGAAATTCTTAATGGAGTCACTGTATGATACTTCAATGTACAGTAATTACTAGTCCAAATACAGGCATACCCCACATTAACGTACGCAATGGGACCGGAGCATGTATGTAAAGCGAAAATGTACTTAAAGTGAAGCACTACCTTTTTCCCACTTATCGATGCATGTACTGTACTGTAATCGTCATATACGTGCATAACTGATGTAAATAATGCATTTGTAACAGGCTCTATAGTCTCCCCGCTTGCGCACACCTTCGGTACAGGTAGGGAGCCTGTATTGCTGTTCAGGATGTGCTGACTGGCGCATGCGTGAGCTGCCGTTTGCCTATTGAGCGAGATGTACTTACTCGCGAGTGTACTTAAAGTGAGTGTACTTAAACCGGGGTATGCCTGTACATCAAGTTGTTCTCCAATTTATATTGCCATGGAACAGAAATACCCATGTCTGCCTTCTCTGTTTTAGCCTCCCCCCCCCCCTCTCCTTGGCAGTTCTGCCTGCTAGCTGTACTTGGATGTTACTTTCCTTGCAGTTTTACTCCCAGTGCAGATGGAATGGATACATTATGTTGCCCTTTTTCCTTCCAGTCTATCACACCCCTGGTTGCCCTGGCAACATCTCCAGTCCTCCAAGTTAATGGGCTTTCCCATTCCCCCCTGTCCTTGCTGACAGTTAGTGTAGTCTCACTTCACTTTTAGTGTGACCCTTGCCCCTCACTTCCTTTTCCACCTAAGCTCACAGTGAGTACAGACATGACTGCATCCACCCCTGAGACAAACATATAAAAGTGGGTAAAGAGACCCACTCAAAAGATCCTCATTGATTGCACACTAGGCTAGGGATAATATATAAAGGTATCAATACCTATCTACAGTGATGGTTCAGTCAACCTCCCATCCTTGAGAAAGCGTAGGTCCCCCTACGCGCGAAACGTACGTCGGCATGACGTCATCACGCTGACGTCGTGAATGAGGCAGGAATCCGGTGAGACCAGTCCGTGTATCGGGCTGCAGCGGGGTTAAATTATACAGGCTCGATTGATTTCATTGTGAATGTGATCTGGTTATATTGAAGTGTGTGGGGGTTTACAACTACATATTGTGATATTGTGTGGATTTACAAGTGCAACTGCCTCGCTATACTAGCGGCTAGAGGGGTGTAGCATACACTGGTGCTGGAGACCCTGCGAATACTATGTGTATCACTGCGGTATGCAGTTGTATCGTCTATCAGCGCCACTAACAATATTCACTTGCTCCACACACATCTACACACTCTACCTTACAAGTGGATATAATCCATTAGTATTGATCACATAGGGCGAAACTTTTAAGCCTAACGAGTAGAGCCGCCCCGCAGCATAAGCGATCAGTCAATGTGCAACCCAAAATTGTGTTAAAACAGCTGTGAGTACTATTGGAGATACTAAGACACGGTGGCGTTTATCTATAGTTTTCTACCTGCGCCGCCACATTGTGCATTTATCCCATGCACACCTACACACTATGGTTGCATAGTTATTCATTTCATTCATAGTCAATGAACAGTGGCAATTTATATATACCTATATGGTAAATAGATGGTGATTTATTCTGACCGCTTCAGCTGTGACTGTTTCCCGGATCCATATTTTAATTGGTTTTACTTAGTCTAGAGCATGCGCCGTTTATGTTGTGAGTCTTGTTGATATTTAATAAAATTTTGTTATTTTGGCTATGGCATTTTAGTGGCAATTGTCCTCACTCAATGCAGTGAGCAATTGCTTCCCTGTAAAGGTTGACTGAACCATCACTGTAGATAGGTATTGATACCTTATATATTATCCCTAGCCTAGTGTGCAATCAATGAGGATCTTTTGAGTGGGTCTCTTTACCCACTTTTATACTGTATGTTTGTCGCTTGTCTACACTATCCTCCTCTGCACCGGCAGGGAATATAGAAATATCTGAGCATTGGATTAGATGTTCAAGTGAGCGGTGAATCAACAAGTTATGTATGCATCCACCCCTGGTAAGGCCTTTCTGTCTTACCGTAGTCCACCTCATAGAAGCATTCCACATAGAGAAGCACTCTCTACTCACACTACACCTACAAGTACCCGTTGTTTTCTACTTCTGCAATAAAGTTAAGAAAGACATTAAGGACTTGTGATGCTTTGGAAGAGGGAAAACATGAGTTAAAGCTAACTGAAGCTATTCATACCTCAAAACGTGACCCTAGTTTCAGGATAGTAAGACAGAGACCGTGTGCTGGAGGTCTATGCAGAAGCTATCACTCACAGCCTTCATGCTAGAAAAGTGCAGCATTACACAGCTATACAGCAAACAGCTACAGCTTTCTGCAAAAGAAGCAGCAGTTTAATCAGCACAGCGCAGTAAAAACGGATTCTATATACCTTGAATTCAGCATAAAAGCCACTGCTTACAGCCTTTATACAGAAGCCTGCAGCAGTAAAAGCAAGCAGCTTACACTGCACACCGCCTGCAGCTCACACAAACGACAGCAGCACTGCAGTTAGACTGCAATATACACAGAACTTTGATTGCTCTTTTTTGTCTTTGAGTCCACCCTCTGTACAGCTCCATAGTAAGGAGCTACCATCTGACCTACCCCTGCGCACGTCCCCACGGCTAGCACCACCAAGATCCACGCCACTGGACGCCCGCCAGGACACGGGTCAAAGCCACCGGACACCTGTGAGTACAGCTAACCCTACGCTGAACGCTGCAGGACACCGCTCGGCATCATCTGAGACAGACCCCCATCGCTGACGTAGGTAATAGACCACACGCCACACGCACTGGCTAAAGGCCTACACACAACTACAGCATGGCAGAACTCAGAGCCTCACCAAACATCATGCAGGAGACTGACCACTCAGACACAGAGACCGCTGTGCATCTGCAACAGGTGCAGGCAGACGCAAGGCCTAAACGGACAGTCCCACTGACACAAAAGGCCCGCGAAAAATATGAGACTGACATTGAAGCGCACCGCGCTAAATTAGAGTTGGCCTGGGAAACAACCACACTTGGGATATATCACCGGCACTGGTAACTATGTACAACAGCTCGAGCAGGCAATAACTCAATTGAAGATAGGTCACTCGTGCTACCAAGCACTGTCACAGGCATATTTCACCTATCTAACAAGAACTAACACGGAAGATAGCCTGCGAGAACGCGACCTGCAAAAGGCGATCGACCTAGAACGTGATGGCATCGTACAGACCGCCATCACGGACGCCCCAAAGCGAGAGAAAAGAGCTCCTCCTGGAGACCGCGTCACATCGCTCTAGCACATCCAGACACTCGTCAAGGTCAGCAAGATCAGCGCAATCTAACGTGTCCAGCGCAAGCACCAGCGCTACCAAGGCGCGAGCCACCGCAGAGGCTGAATGTGCCAGGGCCGAATATGGTCGGAGAGAGGCAGCCGTAAGAGCATAGAAGAGGAGGAGCAGAACGCTGCCAATGCCGCCGCTGCTGCGCGTAGAAAGGCCGAATTGGACGCGGATCTAGAAGCTCTAGGCAAATTAGAGGACGCCGCTGCCGCCATAGCCCAAGCCGAAGTCTTAGAAGCAGCTGCGAGACAGGACGGCGGGGAGCAACCGTACAGACGGATAGCCTCAGAGGATCCAATCCAACGCACTGAAAACTACGTACTGTAAGGAGCCTCTTCAGTGTAAACACCAGTGCACCATCTCAACACGAAGGGAGTGACTTCACAAAGACTGAAGACTTGCTAGGTCCACGAGGAGAAGACGCTGTTCCTTCAATGGTACATGCTGCCTGGGACCGCCACAGCCGCAACAGTGATCCACACGCCAGCACGCACACAGATGCACTACAACAGGCTCGCAATCCAGGTACACCCACACGGGAAAACACAGCCCCTTACACCGACCAGCAGTCATCACGCGTCCACGCCAAGAAAGAGGCGACCGCATGGACCCTCCCAGCAACTACCTCAGACCGTGACCAACATGCCGATGTCTCAGGCCTGACAGACCTGGCCAAGAACATGATCCGGCGTGACCTGGTGCAAACAGGACTTACCAACTTTGACGACCGTCCCGAGAACTACCGTATGTGGAAGTTCGCGTTCAAGGACGCAGTCAAGAGCCTGGACGTCTCAGCTATGGAAGAACTCAGACAGTTAGCCAAATGGCTGGGAAAAGACTTTATGGAACACGCAAGGAGACTTGTGGCAGCAAATGCGAACCACCCCCAAGTAGGTCTTGACCTAGTATGGGAAAGGCTAGACGAGTGCTATGGTAGCCCCGAAGCAGTCGAAGATTCGCTCTTCAAAAGAGTCGACAGCTTTCCCAGGATCACAACTAAAGACTACTAGAAGTTACGAGAGCTCGGGGACCTGCTGCAAGAGCTGGAGTTTGCAAGAAAAGACCATTCCTTAACAGGTCTCAACGTCCTAGACTCAGCTTGCGGAGTGAGACCCATCTTGGAAAAGCTACCCTACAACCTCCAAGAAAGATGGATTTCACAAGGCTCCAAATACAAAAGGGAGAAGCAAGTCGCCTTCCCCCCATTCTCATTCTTCTTGAGCTTCATCCGCGAAGCGGCAAGGACAAGGAACGATCCCAGTTTCATCTTGGGTGCGCAAACCACACACAGTGCAAGCAGCCTGAGGAATGAGAGATCAGCGGCGAGATACGGTAACACTCAAACACCCATCTTGGTCCACAAGACGAACGTGTCTCCCACGACCCAAACTACTCCCGATCAGTCGGTCGCCAGAGACGAGGAACCAAGGGACCCAAACAGGGAATGTCCCATACACAAGAAGCCACACCCACTTAACAGGTGCTTTGGGTTCAGAATGAAGTCCCTAGAGGAACACAAGAGGTTACTCAGAGAATTCGGAGTTTGCTTCAGGTGCTGCGGTTCCATGACTCACTGTAAAGAAGAAATCAAATGTGCAGTGTGCAAAAGTGACAAGCACGTAACATCTTTACATCCAGAGGCGCTGACACTCCACCAACTCAACAACCCATCCTCTGTAGCGGTGCATGGTGGGGAGGAAGGAGAAGGATAGCCAACATCTGTCACGTCTCAGCGCACCGAGGTTTGCGGAAAAGGAAGTGACAAAATGTCCTGCTCCAAAATATGCCTTGTCGCAGTGCACCCCCAGGGACAACCTGAGAAGGCAATTCGGATGTATGCAATCCTCGACGATCAAAGCAACAGATCATTGGCGAAGACGGAGTTCTTCAACTTCTTCAACTCACAAGACAATGCCTCACCCTACACCCTCAGAACCTGTGCAGGGTCAACTGAGACAACAGGGAGAAGAGCAAGCGGTTACATCATACGTTCAGTGGATAACAGAGTGAAGATAGCTCTCCCCACACTCATCGAGTGCAACCACATGGCCACAAACAGGGACGAGATTCCTACACCAGACATGGCACGCCATCACCCGCACCTCAGAGGAATAGCCAACTACATCCCGCCGGTAGAACAAGGCGCCAAGATCTTGCTGCTGCTCGGTAGGGACATCTTGAGGGAACAAAAAGTCCGTAAACAGCGTAACGGACCCCACAATGCACCATACGCCCAAAGACTTGACCTAGGATGGGTGATAGTGGGCAATGCGTGCACTGACAAAGGGCACAGACAAGACTATGTTGACGCCCGCAGAACGGTGATAACAGAATGTGGACACACATCCCTCTCTGAACCATGTCTTGGCCATCTCCAAGTAACAGGAGGGCAAAGTGAAGAGAAGAGACAAGGTCATAGCCCTGAGACCGACAAAAGGATCTCCCAAAAGAAAAGAAATAATCAGACAGTTCCCTTGAGAGCAATGACACACCTGAGATGTACAGCTGTTTCTCTCCACAGAGTATCAAGCGACAAAGCAGCCAGCTGTCATGGCTGGCATAGCCGCAAAAGATTGCGCCCTGCAGGTGAAACCACAGTGGCAAAAAGACTGTCCTCTCGCATGTCAAAAAAGAGACAGTCGCAGAGACATTTCACAAAGGGATTTACAAGGACAAAAGAGACTGTTCTTCGTCCTGTCCAAGGAGAAAACAACCTCTTGCAAGAGAAACGTTCTGATGACCTAGGGCGTACAGCGTTCCAGACAAAAAGGGACAACGACAAGCAAACACCATCGAGGGAAGATTCCCGAGGTTAACAGTCAAGGAGCTCTCCAAAGATGGACCGGGCAGTTGGGTGACCCCGCTACTAGTGCGTTCACCAAAAAGACGCCTCCCGAACAATAGACAACATGCCATCTCTAGGCTCACTACGCTCCGCCGCAACCCACAAAGGGAGCCGGAGACCAAGAATCAAATTGTGGTCTTCACGCGGAAGAGATTCCTTAGCGGACATGCAGAGCCAGCGCCTTCACTGAAGGAAGGTAAAAAATGCCGGCACCTCCCATCATCTTGTGTCCACCCCTGTCAGAAACCCAGCCAGATCTGGGTAACGTTCAATGCTCAGCACGAGGAAGCCTCTCCAAACGGCGCAGTACTCACTGAATCAGACTTGACAACCAGTCTTCAATGGGCATTGATCTGCTTCTGCAAGGAGCCAAAGGCCATCTCCTTCCGCCAAACGCCAGGTGATAGGGTGACAGACTACCACAACTGGCATATCCACGAGGTAATGCACTCTGTAGAAAAAACTATAGAGACAAAGGGACTGTTCTCTCACAAAGTTGAAAGAAAACAGTGCAAGAGACCTTTACACAAAGACATTGTGGTGCAACCAGCTAACCTGAAGCTGTGCCTCCACCTGGCCTCCCTTACCAGAAGGTTTTGGCCAAAGGACTTTGACGCCAGTGGTACCGGCCGGTATCACCTCGCTATGTGGACATGGACTTTTGCATTGTTATGTTATGTTTGCATTGCACATATGTTCCACATATTCTGTTATATAGTGGTATCTCCAGATACCAGACGGGGAGTGTCATGGAACAGAAATACCCATGTCTGCCTTCTATGTTTCACCCCCCCCCCCCTCTCCTTGGCAGTTCTGCCTGCTAGCTGTACTTGGATGTTGCTTTCCTTGCAGTTTTAATCCCAGTGCAGATGGAATGGATACATTATGTTGCTCTTTTTCCTTCCAGTCTGTCACACCCCTGGTTGCCCTGGCAACATCTCCAGTCCTCCAAGTTAATGGGCTTGCTGACAGTTAGTGTAGTCTCACTTCACTTTTAGTGTGACCCTTGCCCCTCACTTCCTTTTCCACCTAAGCTCACAGTGAGTACAGACCTGACTGCATCCACCCCTGGTAAGGCCTTTCTGTCTTACCGTAGTCCACCTCATAGAAGCATTCCACATAGAGAAGCACTCTCTACTCACACTACACCTACAAGTACCCGTTGTTTTCTACTTCTGCAATAAAGTTAAGAAAGACATTAAGGACTTGTGATGCTTTGGAAGAGGGAAGACATGAGTTAAAGCTAACTGAAGCTATTCATACCTCAAAACGTGACCCTAGTTTCAGGATATATATATCTTTGTTCTCGCTTGCATGTTTATTCAGTTATTGTGCATTATTATGCTGTCAACTCTCAAACTAGTTTTTTTTTAAGCCATTGCACTGTATGTGCGTGTTTAGGTATAAATTCATTTGAACTAATAGAACGATTATGTTTAATCTTTGTTACAGTATCAGGTTCACAGTTTATCAAGAACCAGTAATGATTAAATCTATCAAAAAGTCAAACTGTACATATTTTTCAAAAGACCATTTTGAAGGGTCACCAACCATGAAAACTATATACAGAGGCGGCACATTTTATTTGAGTGTGGCTAGCTCCGCAAGCCTGGGGATGCCCCGGCATGCTAGCCGCACTCCCTCGGCGTGCCGCGCGTCATCGACGCACGGTCACGCGTCATCGGGTGCCTGCGCCCCCTGCACGCGCGTCCAGGGCTCCCCGAGGGAGCCCTGGTGTCCCGCGATGTGGGGGACGGCGGCAGGGGGTTCCGGGGGACCCGGCGGACCCGGCGAGCGGAGGGAGAAAGCCCCGTATTAGGGTATACTCCTGAAAATTATATACTTGCCCAGCTCTCCCGCTATGACTTCTTAAGAAATAGAAAGCTTTTTAAAGGTATTTCTTATGGTGCCGCGTATCTGTATTACGGGTCCGGCGTCAAATGAAGTAGCGGGGTCATGTGATGTCAAGTTGCCATGGCAACGTGACGCCATTTGACGCCGGTTGCCATGGAGACGCGTCGCTGGAACTCGATTTTAAATGCCTTCGGGGATACGAGGGGCCTCTGTAACAGCCGTGCCCCACCCAGAAAATCTTGAGGGCTTGTCCCCCACTTTGCGCTCCCCTGTTTTAGACCATTTATTGAATTTACAAAAGATTGACAGAGCACAACGTTTCAGGGTGTTATGCCATCCTCAGGTAAAATACATTTTTCACTTAACCGAGGGCGTATATCTATATAAATTCTATATACTCCAAAGTTGACTTCCATAGGAATTGTCCGAAACGATGCTTCGGCTTATGTAGAAGTAAAGTCACCCTTTAGTATCACATCCCTAGTGATCTGTGCTTATATGTTGGTGCTATTTAGGTAATAAATAAGCATTTACCTTAACATATTTTAACCTGTTTCCATCTTTCTTTTCTTCTGCAGGATATTAACGAGTGTATTCTTGAAAACTACGCAGAGTGTTCCAATCCCAGATTATTTTACATTATACCATATTTTTGTGGGCAGCACCCGAAATGCAGGTGAATATAAATACGTGCCTACGTATGTATGATGGATAAATGAAGGTGTAAAGTAGCTTGATGCTACAGTATGTACGTCTGAAAAGAGATGAAGCCATGAATAAGTTTAATATCAACTTTGATTACAAGTTATAAGTACCATATAATAATTTCAGACCTTAATAGAAAGTTTCAGTAATTGAATTTGCATTGATGAGTAAAAAGATTAGGGCGTTCCTGTTTCTCATATTTCTTTAACCCCCATGGTAATATAATAAAAATTATATATATATATATATACACTGTATACTCGTACTGTACTTTTTAGATGACTACTGGGGAAGTGTATGTATGTGTATATATCATCGCTGCAGAGGTAAAAGTCATTAACTACATTCTTTGAGTACTGAGGAATAAATGTTCTTTGACAGGAAAAATTCTGTATTTAAAAAGGAAGGTATTTTCATATGACATGTTCTGAAGATTAGGTGTCTTTAATGAGTTTTTCAATAGAAATATAAAAAAAATCCAAGTCAGGAAGTGCATTTAGTGCGCTTTTGCTAAAATCGAGAGAGAGAGAAACAAACAAACAGAGAGAGAGAGAGACACACAAACACAGAGAGAGAGAGAGATGGAGAGAGAAACAAACAGAGAGAGGGAAAGGGGAGAGGGAGAGAAAAGCAGGCACACCAAATGGTACAATAAATGTGTCTTCACTAGCTCAATGTTTTAGCTTCCCAATAAGGTCTTGGAGCTCTTGAAAAAAGCTCCATTGGGAGGCCAAAACTTTGAGCTAGTCAAGACACATTTATTGCTAGTCAAGACCATTAAAAAAAAACAAAAATAAAAAAAACCTTCTACATTGTACAGTTTAGTATATTAGGCCCCAGTGAGGTCCTGAGTCACACATTGTAGCTTGTTGTGCTTCAGGGACAGGCCCTAGGTTAGGGACCCTGCCCCTTAGTGAGATATATTGTCAGTGAGGGACACAGCTTCAAGTCTACACTACAGAGAGAGCAGGACTATCTCCAGGGTGGGATTGCCCCTAATGGATCACCGCGCTGGTGAAACTAGGACATCGCACAGGAGATCAGCGAATCCTTTTTGAAGATCTTTTGAAGCCCAGGTGCCGTCGAACTGGGCAGGTATCGTTATATGCATCAACAGAGTACTCACACATAGTGGCAGCGCTGCCCATGGGACTAGGGGGGTATACTGTGGGCCGGTGTGCGGGTACACGGTGATGGGAGTGGGCAACTTACTCTTAAGTAGAGTGCCGGACATTGGAGAAGTATAAAGTAATTAGATATACTGTAGTATATACTGTATACTACTGTAGTAGTGTTATAGGTTGACACAGTTATTATTGCTGAGGTATGTGTAATGTGTTATGTTGATTCTGCATATAGTAAACTGTTATACTTATACTCCTGTGTATGTGGTTCCTATATGGGGGTCCTGTGTGGGATACATTCTACACTCCTAGAATCCTACACAGGTGGAGGCGCTGAAAGTAGATTGTTCCAGGGGATTCACCCCAGGCTCTCACTAGCGGAGGCTCAGGCCTCCTGTGAGCCTAACAGGTACTGCACCACACCTGGTAACATACAGGTTCCCCCTCACATGCACTCTATATGCGATTGGGTGGGGGAAAACCCATTACATTTGGAGGCGCTGCTGAGATCCAGACCTGGGGTGCCCAAACTCAGTTATTAATTATGTCGCCCCCGCTACCATCACCATCACGCCAAGAGGTGTATGCCTGGGCCGTAGAGATGCAAGTTCCACCTCTTCACACGCTCGCGGTGAGCCGAGTCTCTGTTGACACCCCTTCTTCTGCGATACAAATGGCCCTGAGGCAGACCCAAACATACGGGATGCAGTAAAAATAAAAATGTTGGAACGACGTAAAGATGCGGACCAGGAGTGTTGCTCCGTATTAGTGAATATAGGGCAAGACATAACCAAAGACGGGGGCCTGTCCAGTCTGTGGCTCGCAAGACCGACAGGTTCCTGCTGTATTGTTATCTACCCTGAAATGCCTATAAAATCAGAGCCAAGCAGCTCTCGCACGAACTTACAAGAGGTGGCTATGCAAATGTCACCCTCACCCCTGAAAGTTATTGTGAAGATGACCGAGGTGCCCTTGCTGGCTACAGCCCGCCTTTAAGTATAGCCAGCTCTTCCTCTAAACATGGGGATGATATCCGAATGCTAGCTATTGCCATCTTGCAATTGGGGGCGTCCAAACCTGAGTCCCCGCCTCCTCAGCAATATCACAAGTTAAAGATCCTCTCCGGGGTCCAGCCTACCCGACGGGCGAAGAAGCGTTTGAAGTCTGGAAGGAAAACACCTCCCAGGTTCTAGAAGAATGGACATGCCCTGATTCGGTGAAACGGCAACGCATAGTGGAATGTCTACGACCTCCCGCGTCCAAGACAATAAAGATTTGTAAAGATCAGCATGCCGACATTACAGCCCAACATGATGGCCCTTGCGCGGGCTTACGGTCAGGAAGAAGACCTAGGACAATTGATGGAGAAATACTACAATCAGACTCTTACTACCAAAAAGAGGGAGAATACCTATCTGACTTCATACAGAGGATTCAATCGGTCTTATGGGAGCTACGTAAGCGTAAAGTTAGTACCGCCGCACTCAATTTTTGCGGGGAGCCCTGTCCACTCATCATATTGTGACCATGATTAGACGTTCTCTGATGCGAGGTGATCCCCCTACATGGGAAGAGCTAATGGATGAAGTAAAAGAACACGAGGCCTACACTACAGTAGGTTACATACTTCAAAGAAGACTAAAGAGTCTCCAAAGAGTGACACTCAGGGAGCATTTGCTCCAAAAGTCAAGAGACCTCCAAGTCAGGAAGAGGAGGCCCCACCCAAGACCTCGGCCTCCAAGTCCAGTTCAGGGAGAGCATCTTCCCCGTACACGGGTCGTCCTGAACACCGTGAAGTCATCTGCTATGGATGCAGTCGAAGAGGCCACTTCTCCCGGGAGTGTCCTGAGAAAGAATACCCCGACAAAAACCTCCCAGTAGAAGAAGTTCAGCTCGGTCCATGGTCTGCCACGTACAGACGGCAGAGACTGAAATCTCTGGAACTCCTCCTGAACCTGCCGGGGCCACTCCAGACCCAAGCCTCAGTGATGAAGTCCCACCACTGGACGATTACAGTCAGGTGGGCCCATCTGCTATCGTGCGTGTTGTACTAGAAGGGGTCTATGCCACTGCCTTACTGGACACCGGATCCCAGGTGACCATAATATACCGAAAATTCTACGATCAGCATCTCACGCACTGTCCCTTGTGGTCAGTGGAACATATGAAGGTGAGGGGGTTAAGTAACGAAGATTATCCCATTGAGGGGATCGTAAGGGTCCAGCTGGAGATACTACAACTGAACACCGGCAAGAAACATCCCATGAATATAGAAGCCATGGTGTGTCCTGAACCTCAAGAGCAGTGCCAGTACTCGATCATCCTGGGAACAAATACCGACATAGTGTGAGCTGTAATCAGTGCATACTTGAAAGAGACCAACGAACTGTCTATGGACAACCCACTTCTCGATCCTGTCCTGCGTGAGGAATGCAACCGTGTATATGCTTTAGAGCATCATGGGCACCTCTACAACCATCAAGCCGGACTGACGACCATTTTACCAGGGGGAGTACATCGCATGGCCGCGTGGTGTTGCTATCCCGATCGAGATGAGATCGACCATCTGTTCTCTCTGGAGAGTACCCCAGAGGAAGACGCTCAGAGGGAGTATCGGGTAATACCTGAAGTGAGAGAATGGCCAACTAAAATTCCTCTCCGCACTTATGTATATGTCCAGAATATTTCCCCATTCCAGATGGAAGTTGATGCGGGACAAAGTTTGGGCTGTATATACCTGGTCTGCCCTGTGGAAACAACGCCACAAGTGAACACCGCTGCAGTAAGTAAACAGTCAGCCGATCTGGACTTCAACTTCGGAGATTCAACATTACCAATTGGATGGAAAGATCGACTGACCGCCAAGCTGCATGAGCGACGGGCGGTGTTTTCCACGAGTGAGATGGATGTGGGTTGCAGCCGCAGCACCCAACACACCATTAGACTGAGTGACACCACTCCTTTCCGTGAGCGCTCCCGCTGCCTCGCCCTGAGGGATGTGGACGATGTAAGGAACGTTCTGCAAGAAATGGAGACCGCCGGGATTGTGACGGAGTCTAGGAGTCCTTACCCCTCACCCATAGTGGTGGTAAGGAAGAAGAACGGATCCGTAAGACTTTGCGTCGATTATCGAACTTTGAACAATCGTACGGTACCCGACCAATACAACCTTCCTCGTATTGAAGAAATTCTAAATGCTCTAACCGGGAGTAAATGGTTTAGTGTTTTCGACTTACGGTCCGGGTATTACCAGGTACCCATGAGTAAAGAGGACCAAGAAAAGACAGCCTTCGTCTGCCCCCTGGGTTTCTACCAATTTACGCGTATGCCCCAAGGCATATGTGGAGCCCATGCTACCTTCCAGCGACTGATGGAAAAAACTATCGGAGACATGAACCCTCGTGAGAGTCTAGTTTACCTGGACGATGACATTGTCTTTGGGAAGACCCTGGAAGAGCATGAAGAGCGGATACTTAAGGTGTTGGACCGTCTTAGTAAAGAAGGGCTGAAGTTGTCAATCGACAAGGGCGTTTCTGTCATACTTCAGTGACTTATGTGGGGCACATAGTGTCTGCCCAAGGAATTTACACCGATCCGGCCAAATAGATGCGGTAGTGAACTGGCCTCGTCCAGAGAATGTCACGGAGCTACGCTCATTCCTGGGTTTTTGTGGATATTACCGTCGCTTCGTGGAGGGGTACTCCAGTCAAGCTAAACCCCTCAACAATCTTTTGAAGATATATCCCGAAGATACGGGGCGAAAGGCAACTTCGGCTCCTCAACCGTTCGGCGATAGGTGGATGCCAGAGTGTGAACGGGCCTTCCTGAATTTGAAGAAAAGCCTGATGGAAGCGCCGTGCTTGCATACGCTGCCCCAAACCAACCCTACGTTCTGCATGTGGATGCCAGTCTCAATGGACTGGGCGCCGTATTACATCAGAAGCACCCAGAGGGACTTCGGCCCGTGGCCAATGTCAGCCGCAGTCTGACACCTAGTGAACAAAAATACCCGGTGCACAAGTTAGAGTTTCAGGCTCTCAAATGGGTGATCGTGGACAAACTCCATAATTACCTCTACGGTGTTACGTTCGAGGTGAGGACGGATAACAATCCCCTCACGTACATTAATACCTCCGCTAAATTGGATGCATCAGGTCACCGATGGTTGGCATCCCTATCCAATTACAAATTCTCTTTGAAGTATAAGCCGGGGCCTTTGAACATCGGAGCTGATGCTCTATCTCAACGATCAGGAATGAGTCCTACTCCAGATGATGATGAGTGGGAAGAGATCCCAGGACCAGGGATGCGAGCCATGTGTAGCACCACCGCCATTATCAATGATCGAGTGGCCTTTTCGGAACTGCGGATTCCTTAGGATGCCAGTCGCAGGCTTATCCCGCCCCTTACTGCGATCCAAAGGGGATGAATATAACTCACGACAAAGTAATCCGGTGGAAGGATTTGGTAGACTACCAACTAAGAGATTCTGTAACCAGCATCATTTGGCAAGCTGTTCAAAGAAAGAATCCGGCTTTCCTGAAACGGGCCCCCAGAGACATGGTTGCTTTGCTAATGCTGGAGATGGGCAGGTTCGAAATCAACAACTGCTTGCTATATAGGGTGGTGCAATATCACAATCACCCGGATAGACGACAACTAGTCCTACCTCGGAACTTGCAACATCTGGTGTTAAAATCCTAACATGACGAGCATGGACATCTCGACGTGGAGAAGACCTTTGGGTTGGTCTGAGACCGCTTCTTCTGGCCCAAGATGCGAGAAGCGGTGGAACAACATTGCCGCCGCTGTTCCTGGTGTATACAACGCAAGACGCTGCCCACTCGAGCAGCGCCCATGGGTCATCTGAAAAGTTCTGGCCCAATGGATCTAGTGTCTATGGACTGCCTGTGCATTGAGCCTGATACCCGAGGGATATGCAACGTTCTGGTCATCATGGACCATTACACACGGTATGCCCAGGCCTTTCCCACTAAAGACCAGAAAGCCATCACCGTGGCAAAAATTCTATGGGAGAAGTACTTCATTCACTACGGCATCCCAAATCGCATTCACTCCAATCAAGGACGGGGTTTCGAGAGCACTCTGATCCGGGAATTGCTCAAAATGCTGAATATTGCTAAATCCCGGACGACTACCATCCTGAAGGAGACGCTTTGCCAGAACGGTTTAATCGAACCCTATTGGACATGCTAGGAACCCTGAAAGGTGCTCAGAAGACCGAATGGAGTCGACATGTGGAGGCTCTGGTACACGCATACAACTGTACCCGTCACGAGTCCACTGGATTCTCCCCATACTTCCTTATGTTTGGTCGAGAAGCGAGACTGCCAGTAGATGTGCGTCTTAGAATGTCAATGGATGGGATACAGAATGCTACTCATTTCAAATACGTGCAAAAACTTCAAACCAATCTACAACAGGCTTACCAAGAAGCCGTGAAGTCCGCGGGCAAACTAAATGCCGACAACAAAAGACGTTATGACCATAAGGTTAAATATCGGGAATTTCGTCCTGGGGACGCTGTGTTGCTCCGCAATTTGGGAGTCCCAGGAAAACATAAGCTAGTTGACCGTTGGAGAGATGGTGTATACGAAGTAGAGTCACAAATGCCGGGCCTCCCAGTATATCATATCAAAGACACTGAAGGTCGGGTAAAGGTCTGGCACCATAATCATCTTCTCCCTATTCCACAAATGGGAGATGAGGAGGCAGAAATACTGGCCACACCGCTGAACGGTGAGTCAGATTCATCAGAGATTGGTCCAGAGACTGTAAATAATCATACCAACTCTGAAATTCCTGAAGACCCTATGGAAGGACCCTCTCAAAGGGACCCTCTCACTGAAGGGGCATCTCCCGGAGGAGCTACGGGTAAAGGGCCCTGTGGGTCAATGTCTACTAAGGTGGTTCCAGAGAACCAGCCTTTGGACCCACAAAACCCGTGCTTTGTACCAAACAGAGACTGTTCAGAGACATTTCTCCCCTCAAGGGAAGAGGCTGAGCCTCAGGACTGTACCTATTACTCCTCAGAGGGAGTTGCTGAAGAACAGCTCCGCAGGAGCCAAAGAATTAGGTACCCTCCAAACCGGGTAACCTATGACCAAATTGGGGCACCCCATTATGAGGCTCAGCAGTGGTCTCTGTAATTGTGATGCTGACAGAATTGTGTAACATCGTTTAAAGCCAATTCGATGTGTTAAGTTGTATATATATTATAATATGCATTTTTATTATATAACTCATGTTATAGTTATATGTTGTGTTGTCCCAAGCGAGGTCGTTGGGGATTTCTACCAGCGGGAGGATGTAGCCAGGTTCCCCTTTGGGTGTCTGACCCCCCCCCCCCCCATCACTGTACCCACCTCTGGGCTCCTCCGGGTCTGCTGCAGCCGGGTGCGGGGTCGCAGGGGTGTGGGCGCGTGTGTGCGCCGTGCGCGCGTCTCGTGGGAGCGGCGGTGGTGTCCGGCGAGTGCCGGGAGTTGTGTGGGGACCGGCGGCTGCCGTGCAGGGCGGTGCCATCTTGCGCGAGTTCGCGCATGCGCAGTTGGAACTCCGGCGGCCATTACAAGTTGCGCATGCGCAGGAACAGCGTGATCACGGGGAGGCAGGCAGGGAGAGTGCTGCGGGGACTCTCCAACCTTTTTTTCTTATTATTTTTATATGTAAAGCATGTGACAATATATAATTCTACATTCTTACCTAAGCTGGCCATCATTTGGTGCTCCTGTTATAAATCTGTCAAACTCCTGATTGTGTGCCTTACGAAATGGCCGCCTTCTAACTTTGTACTGCAGTCTGTGAAATGCTTCAGCTGATATGTATCCATGAGAGTGTTGTGCCCATTTGAATACCTGGCTGTCACCTACGGTTTAAAGATACTGTAGCCAGGTCACCCCTCTTACCCTAGAGACCCCCTCCTGGTTGCGCAGCATGGTCACGTGCACCGCCGAGATAGCGACGGCTGCTTCCGAGGGTGGGGGCCGGAGCAGGGAGCCGCGCGTCTTCCCCTGCTTATGGCCGGTTGCCGGGGACGCGATCGGGCCATTGCTAAGGCCGCGGTCGCGTCGCTAGGGTCCCGGCAGCTGGTGATTAGGGCGCCGCCATTCCACAGCACTCGCGCATGCGCAGGAAAGACACTGGAGGCAGTGAGGGTCGCGCGAGTGCCGGAGCAGATAGGGAACAGTCAGGCAGCCCTAGGGAGCTCGTGCCTGCGCAAAAGGGAGCTAACAAAAGCCCGCGAAGCACTAGCCTACCAGGGAAGGCTCTTGAAGAGGACTACAAGTCCCATGAGCCCCAACAGCGCCCCACGTGATGCCAGGGAGGCAATAGGGCTGAAGAATCTCCCTGGAGAGGAGATTGATACATTTAGCGGGCAGAGACCCTGCCCCATTAGCTATTCGCTAGTTAGGGATCCAGCGGACGCTGGATTTCCCGCCACGAGGCTTGGGCTCAAGCCCTAACCTTAAAGAGAGCTGGACTATCTTCACGGAGGCCGAGCAAGCAGTGACTGCGGCCTGCCGGCAGCAGACAGATCCTCGTCAAGGTACAGACGGTGCGGAGCTGCGGTGATATTATCCACATCGGAATTCACCCCACGCGTAGGAGGATATCCCGGCGGATCCAACCCCAGTGGTATAGCAGCACCCATGGCTGGAGCCCAGCAGGTAACCTACAAACTCACGTGCACCAACAAGGCCTATCACCAGACATAGTGGCTGCGCAGTCACACACACACATTGGTATATAACTTGGGAGTGCGAGACATTGGGTTGGGGTTACTGGACACGGGGTGGGATCACACTTTGGAAGGTTAGCGTCCGCCGTGACGCATAGGTTAGCGTCCAGCGAGACGCCGTAGTCAGGTTGCCCTTAGCGAGGGACACCTGTTGTTATGTGTTATGTGTTGTTGATGTATTTCTTCTATGCATGGTAGTTAAGGTATTAGTCATAACGGTTTAGTGTGCCTACTGCGTGGTTTACTTACGCCCCCCTAACAAACTCAGACGACACAGTTTTGTGGAAGTAAAAATGGTCACAGCTTTACTGTTTTAACAATACCTGCAAATAACTGTCAGCCATAATCTTAGTCCTTTGTCATCCCTATTCTTGGTATCTTCCGGCGGGGGGAACCCTCCTCCACCCGCCCTAATCTACCGTCCACCAGGAGAGACACTCTCCACCGCGAGAGACACTCTCCACGGCCCCGTCTACCGTTCCCTGAGAGAGACACTCTCCACCGCGAGAGACACCCTCCACGGCCCCTAGGTCCCCCTTATCAGAGCCGCCTGGGCCTACCCGCATAGGATAGCGCCCAGCTGCCTAAGATTGGTGCCAGGGGTACAGCGCCTGACCGCCTGCGTCGGCGCCTCCAGCCCGCACAATCTTTTCAGGGGGACCGTTACCTGGCGGCCCATCCGCATCGGATGGAGCCCCATTTCGGGTATTCACGGTGTCCCTACGATGACTGGCCTGACAGTTCCGCGTTCCGCCAAAGCTGTAACGATGGATCTGCTAACAGATTCATAAGATATGGTTATACACAACACAACATTGCATTCTCAATGGGATGGGTGGGTGGGAAAACAGAATCAGTGAGTAGCTCTTGCAAGCGCAGGGTTTAAATAGCCCACCCCATTAGCCCCTCCCCTTGTTGATTCGCACGCAAATCTACCAAGCCTCGTGGTGGGGGGAAGGAAAGGAAGGCACTTTAAGTACCCCCTGGAGGCACGGGCCATTATGGGCGCGCCGGCCCCATTTTGGGACCTCTGCTTCTTCTTAACGGCTTAGTGTGCCTACTGCGTGGTTTACTTACGCCCCTCTAACAAACTGAGATGACACAGTTTTGTGGAAGTAAAAATTGTCACAGCTTTATTGTTTTAACAATACCTGCAAATAACTGTCAGCCATAATCTTAGTTCATTGTCATCCCTATTCTTGGTATCTTCCGGCAGGGGGAGCCCTCCTCCACCCGTCCTAATCTACCGTCCACCAGGAGAGACACTCTCCGCCGCGAGAGACACTCTCCACGGCCCCCGTCTACCGTTCCCTGGGAGAGACACTCTCCACCGCGAGAGACACTCTCCACGGCCCCTAGGTCCCCCTTATCAGAGCCGCCTAGGCCTACCCACATAGGATAGCGCCCAGCTGCCTAAGATTGGCGCCAGGGGTACAGCGCCTGACCGCCTGCGTCGGCGCCTCCAGCCCGCACAATGTTTTCAGGGGGACCGTTACCTGGCGGCCCATCCGCATCGGATGGAGCCCCATTTCGGGTATTCACGGTGTCCCTACGATGACTGGCCTGACAGTTCCGCCACCCGGAGGACCCAGTAAGGCCACTTACTGGGGAATCACCCCACACCCTAAGCTGTGACCCTAAACCCTGGCTGCTGATCGCTTGCAAAGGCCTACGCCAGTTATTAATAAAATATCGAGGGGCCCCCGCTGTGAAGACCGAGAACATGTTAGTAGATTGTCTAATTACTCGCCTGCCGGGCCCTAATGTACCCCTTTTAAGCATTTTTTTTTTTCCCACCCGGGGAAATAATTAACTGAGCAATAGGGGGGGATGTGAATGGGCCCACCCTATGTTCCAATTATCTCCTTTAACTCACCCCCCCCCCCCACTGGTATGTGAAAAAAAACCCCTTCTAAACCCTCCTCCAAGAAAAACCCACCTTCTCCCGGTTGGGGTACCCCTCTAGCCAATGGCCCACACCGCTAAGGCTGATCGGTGTTAGCGCCCTCACTATCCCCTGGCTGCGGTTGCCCAGGGCCTTTGAAGCACTTCTTGACGGGGTGGCTACCCACGCACCAGCTACACATATGTCTAAACTTGCAACCTGCCCCCAGCTTGCAGTGTTTATCATTAAACGCCCAACACTCCCTTTTATTGCCCCTGCTTGTTGAATCACTCCCAGGCCGATCGCCTGGACCCTTGGGAAAGGGGGCGTCGCCCCCCTGCCTCTCCCGTCCCACTAACGTCATCCACAATTCCATGTCCATCTTCCCCAAACTCAACCGTGTATCCCCCTGCCACCTATGCCTGAACTGCTCGTCATAATCCTGCCACGCTGACCCCCCGTGTTCGTCATGTATGTTCTGTATCACACTCATGTATCTCATCACATTATGCAATTCCTTGGGATGCTTTGAAAGGAAACAGTCCCCGAACACAATGAAACCCATAACCCAGTTCGCATTACTCCTCACTACCTGCCCTTTCTCGCCTGCCTCTCGCGCGCATTGCCTCTCTGCTCGCCCCTTTACAGACAGCTTAAATATATCCACATACTTCCTGTTACCTATGTCTCTCTGTGTTCTGGGGGGTGGAGCTGGCCTGTCGGGCTACTTCTCTGCCTCTCTGGCTGAGAGAGGAGCTGGGAGAGGGCTGGGAGTGAGGCTGGGGGGCGGAGCTCGCCTGCCTGGCAGCCTGCTTCCTTTCCCGGCTGGGAGAGGGCTGCGGCTCCTGCTGCTGTGCTCCCTGCTTGGGCCACTGCCTCCGTGGGGCCACCGGGCGAGATGTCCTGCGATCGCGTGCAGGAGCCTGGATGCTGCTCGTCGGCCTCGTGCTGATAGGATCCATGCTGCGGTCGGTCGGGGAACACGCTCACAGGTACCTGCAGGGAGAGAAGATAACAGAATCAGTGAGTAGCTCCTGCAAGCACAGGGTTTAAATAGCCCGCCCCATTAGCCCCTCCCCTTGTTGATTCGCGCGCAAATCTACCAAGCCTCGTGTTGGGGGGAAGGAAAGGAAGGTACTTTAAGTAACCCCTGGAGGCACGGGCCATTATGGGCATGCCGGCCCCATTTTGGGACCTCTGCTTCTTCTTTATCATTTCCGTTGTACGTGGTTATTGATTGTCCTGCGAGGAACCACTCCCCCTCTGGTGGGAGCCATCGCAGGTGGAGGCGCTGCACCTATTGTAAGTGGTTGTCCATAGTATTGTAATTGCCCCAGGTTCCCCGTGGTGGAAGCTCAGCCCTCCTGTGAGCCAACAGGTAACACACCACACACACCTATGGTAACACCGTATGTTTCTCCGCTCCCACCGTATAATCTGCGATCGGGGGGGGGGGGAATCCCGTTACATTTGGAGGCGCTGCTGAAATAGCCCTGGGGTGCCCAGTTCCAATTTTTTCCAAATTATCCAATTCATATTTTTCATCATGTCCGTGCCGTCAAAGCAAGACGTCTATGACTGGGCCTTAGCACGCTGCGTGTCCCCAAGGCGCGTTGTTGCAGTGGTGGGAGTACCCAACGACGCGGACGGTTATCTCGTACGCAACCAAGAACAGGACTGCCCGGGACTAGCCACTGCCCGGCTGATAGACCTTAAACTGGGGGTCGGTGGCCGAAAAACCACCTACCTTATGGCCACCACCCATGACATATGTTCAGAGACTGTCCCTCTTGTATTGAACCTACCCGAGCCCTCGGCAGAGGACTATATCATGATCTATCCTGACACCCAGGCCCCTGACGACGCGCCCACACTCACTGGACCAAGCGCGAGCCACTGGGCCGCCAGTACTCCTCAATGGACTGGCCCCCCCAAGGTCTCCTTCACCCCGAGCGGTATCAGGGGGAACCGCAGCTGGGCAGGAAGCCCACCCACCTCCCCTACTCCTGATGGACGGTCCGGTGGAGGGCCTTAAAACATGCCTGGTGTAGGAACTGGACACAGCAGTGGCGACATTTCCTTGAATGTGATCGCCTCCCAACTAGTAGAAGCTGTCACCATCTCGACCCAAGCCCAGCACTACCGGAAACTAAAAGCTTTTTCTGGGATTCTGCCGACTCCAGCGGGAGAAGAAGGTATCGAGGTCTGGAGGGAACATACGCTCCCCGCCATCGCGGAGTGGTCGTGTTCTGAAGCCAGCAAAAAACAAAGGCTGGTCGAGTGCCTCCGAGGCCCCGCCGCCCGGTTGGTACGGACTCACCGGAGCGTGAAGGGAGAAGTTACTGCCCAGGAACTAGTAGAAATGCTGATCCAGTCCTTTGCCCGAAAAGACGACGAGGATGAACTAATGGCTCAGTTCAAAGCTCTTCGCCAAAAGGAAGGACAGGATTTATCGGCCTTTGTTTGCGATCTACAGCTATCCCTGGGGACTCTTCTGGACAAACATATAATTTCCGCGGCCGAGGCGGATCGATACCGACTCAAACAGTTACTCAAGGGATCGCTACCGGATCACAACATAGCTATCATGATGCGGGCTGCACCGACCGCTGCGATACCCCCCAAGTACGGTTCCCGCTGCCCCAAAGGGTAAAAAATCTTCCGCCCCAGAGGAAGAAGCGACTCACAAGCCGCCTACCAGGGAAAGTCGTGTTCCTGAGAGGGCATCCTCTGCGTACAAGGAGCGCCGCAAAGTAGTTTGCTACAACTGCGGGGAAAAGGGCCATGTCTCTTACAACTGCCCAGAGAGGGAGGACTTCCCAGAAGAAAAAACGCCCGACAGAAGAAACCCAGCCCGGTCGATGGTATGCCTAGTACAAACTACCGAGTCGGGCCCGGAAACCCCTCCGGGAGCCGCCGATGTCCCTGCTGACGCCAGCACCGGGGATGATGTCTACACCCGGGAAGCCATTAGCCAAGTAGGCCCCGCAGCTATAGTACGGGTGTTACTGGAAGGGATCTATGCGGCGGCACTACTGGACACGGGATCGCAAGTGACTATCATATACCGCCCATTCTATGACCAGCACCTCAGACACTGCCCCCTGAGAGCGGCCGATCATGTAAAAGTACGGAGGCTAAGCAACGAAGACTACCCTATCGATGGGATTGTACAGGTTGAAATAGAAATACCCCAGCTGAACACCGGCAAGAGACACCCCATGCGGGTGGCGGCCCTGGTCTGTCCGGAGCCCCAAGACCAGTACAAGTACCCGATCATCTTGGGCACCAACGCGGATATAGTACAAGCAGTGATCCGAGCATATCTGAAAGAGACTAACGAGTTGCCGCTAGCTACCTCTCTCTTAGATCCGGTCCTACGAGAAGAGTGCAAACGGGTATACGCCATGGAGCGCCACGGGGATCTCTACAACCGTCAACGCGGACTGACGACCATATTACCAGGGGGAGTGCAAAAGATGGCGTCTGGTGTTGTTATCCAGAACGAGATGAGAGCGACCAGCTGTTCTCTCTGGAGAATACGCCTGAAGAAGAAGAGGTCCAGAGAGGATATAGAGTACTACCTGAAGTGAGGGAGTGAATGGCTAAGATCCCTCTACGAACCCACGTGTATGTGCAGAATCTCTCCCCCTTCCCGATGGAATTTGATGCCGACCAGAAGTTAGGGTGCATATATCCAGTCAGCCCTGTAGAAACCACGCCTCAGGTGAAGGCGGCGGTCGCGGAGGAACGGTTAGTCGATCTGGACTTCGACTTCGGTGAGTCGGCGCTGTCCAGCAAGTGGAAAGAACGGCTGGCAACCCAGCTGCTCCAACGACGACATGTGTTCTCCACGAGTGAGATGGATGTGGGGTGCAGTCGCAGTGCCCAACATACTATTCGACTGAGCGATGCCACTCCATTCTGAGAACGCTCGCGTCGCATTGCCCTGCGTGATGTGGACGATGTGAGGAATGCCCTACACGACATGGAGACCGCTGGGATTGTGACGGAGTCCCGGGGACCCTATGCATCCCCCATAGTGGTGGTGCGGAAAAAGAACGGGTCCGTGCGACTGTGTGTCGACTATCGAACCCTGAACAATCGTACGATACCAGATCAGTACAACCTCCCGCGCATTGAAGAGATCCTGAACGCGCTGAATGGAAGCCAATGGTTTAGCGTGCTCGACCTCCGATCCGGGTATTATCAGGTGCCTATGACTGCGGAAGACCAAGAGAAAACAGCTTTCGTCTGCCCCTTGGGATTCTACCAATTCACACGTATGCCCCAAGGTATATGTGGGGCGCCTGCTACCTTCCAAAGGCTGATGGAGAAGACTATCAGAGACATGAGCCCGCGGGAGTGTCTTGTATACTGCTGCGACACACTTTATTCGAGCAAATATCCAGTATGCACCTGGCAGATACCTGGAATGCGCCGCTCCTCACCTCAGACAAGCCCCGTTGCGTTTGCCTTCCCAGCCATGGTTCATGCCTGGCTGACGGGCGGCTGATCTGTTAAATGATAATGATTAGGATTTAATAGGCTGCAATGCTTCGCGTGTCTACCAGATGGCATAAATTCATGAATTGTAATGCAGTATATATATATATATATATACTGTGCAGTATTGCAGCCAGCGGGAATAAAATGCTTCAATCCCTGCCTGGAAAATAACGCAATGCACTCGGGCAGAAAACAGTCACAAACCTCAATACACCCGAGTATACCCGAATTCGTGGGACTAGCCAAGCTCGAATAAAGTGTCGCCAGTGTACCTGGATGACATCGTCTTCGGAAGAACTCTAGAAGAACACAAAGAGCGGTTACTTAAAGTAATAGACCGTCTGGGGAATGAAGGGCTGAAATTGTCCCTAGACAAGTGCCGGTTTTGCCATACTTCAGTGACCTACGTGGGACACATCGTATCTGCCCAAGGGATCGCCACCGACCCCGCCAAGGTAGAAGCGGTCGTGAACTGGCCTTGTCCCGAGAATGTCACGGAGCTGCGATCCTTCCTGGGATTCTGCGGGTACTACCGTCAGTTCATGGAAGGATACTCTAGTAAGGCAAAACCCCTGAACAATCTGTTGAAGATATACCCAGAAGGAACCGGGAGGAAGACTGTATCTGCTCGCCAACCGTTTGGTGATAAATGGACGTCTGAGTGCGAACAGGCCTTCTCTAAATTGAAGAAATGTCTGACCGAAGCACCGGTGCTTGCGTATGCTGATCCCGAACAACCATACGTTCTGCATGTGGATGCCAGTCTCAATGGACTGGGCGCCGTCCTGCACCAGAAGCACCCCGAGGGTCTTCGGCCTGTCGCCTACATCAGTCGCAGTCTGACCCCCAGTGAACAGAGGTACCCTGTCCACAAGTTGGAGTTTCTGGCTCTCAAGTGGGCTATCACCGAGAAGCTCCACGATTACCTGTACGGTGTTGCCTTCGAGGTAAGGACGGATAACAATCCCCTCACATACGTCAACACCTCAGCCAAATTGGACGCCGCCGGACACCGCTGGCTGGCCGCCCTAAGCAACTACCGTTTCTCTATGAAGTATAAGCCGGGACCTTTGAATATAGGGGCTGATGCTCTATCCAGACGGCCCGGGTTAAGTGCTATTCCGGACGATGAGGAATAGGAGGAACTCCCCAGACCCAGAGTACGAGCTATGTGTAGTATGGCCGCCATCGTCCACGACCAAGTGGCCTTTTCAGAATTAAGAGTGGCCAACTCATTGGGATGCCGGTCGCAGGCTGTCCCAGCCGCCTACTGCGATCCAAAGGGGATGAACATCACGCATGACAAGGTGTTACGGTGGAAAGATCTGGTAGACTATCAAATACGAGATCCTGTTGTCAGTATCATCCGACAAGCCGTTGCCCGGAGGAATCCAACCCTTCTGAAGCGTGCCCCAAATGACTTAGTGGCTGTGCTCATGCGGGAATGGGAAAAATTCGAAATAGACAATGGCTTACTCTATCGGGTGGTGCAATACCACAACCACCCGGATAGGCGACAATTAGTACTCCCTAAGAACTTACAATACCTGGTGTTGAGGTCCCTACATGATGATCATGGACATCTTGGGATAGAAAAGACCTTTGGGTTGGTCAGAGATCGCTTTTTCTGGCCCAATATGCGAGAGGCCGTTGAACGTCACTGTCGCCGCTGTACTAGGTGTATACAGCGCAAGACCCTGCCTACCCGAGCTGCCCCCATGGGCCATCTAAAAAGTTCTGGTCCCATGGACCTCGTGTGTATGGACTTTCTGTGTATTGAGCCTGATAGCCAGGGAATATGCAACGTGCTGGTCATCACAGACCATTACACTCGGTATGCTCAAGCCTTCCCTACTAAAGACCAGAAAGCCATCACCGTGACGAAGATATTATGGGAAAAGTACTTTGTACATTACGGCCTTCCCAACCGCCTTCACTCTGACCAAGGACGGGATTTCGAGAGTACATTGATCAGGGAACTGCTCAAAATGCTGAACATTGCTAAATCCCGAACGACCCCGTATCACCCCGAAGGGGATGCACTACCCGAACGTTTTAATCGGACCTTACTAGACATGCTCGGAACACTACAGAGTGCTCAGAAATCGGAGTGGAGTCGACACGTGGAAGCCTTGGTGCATGCGTACAATTGCACCAGACACGAGTCAACTGGATTCTCCCCATACTTCCTCATGTTTGGGCGAGAGGCGAGATTGCCAGTGGATATGCGTCTTAGAGTCTCAACGGATGGGATACATAATGCTACCCATTTCAAATATGTGCAACGACTCAAAGACAGCTTGCAGCAGGCGTACCAGCAGGCAGAGAAATCCACCACTAAGCTAAATGCTGACAATAAGTGGCGATACGACCATAAGGTCAGATGTCGGGAACTTCGGCCAGGAGATGCTGTGTTGCTTCGGAACTTGGGCGTACCAGGCAAACACAAATTGGCCGATCGATGGAGAGACGGAGTGTATGAAATAGAATCCCAGATGCCTGGCCTCCCGGTCTATCGCATCAAAGACACTGACGGCCGGGTAAAGGTATGGCACCGCAATCATCTTCTCCCCATTCCACAAGTGGAAGAAGGAGAGACAGAGATACTGGCTAAACCGCTCAACGGTGAGCCCAACTTATCAGAGCTGGGTCAAGAGACTGTCAATAACGAGACCCTCTCTGAAACTCCTGAAGATCCTATGGAAGGACCCTCTCAAAGGGACTGCTCCACAGAAGGGGCATCTCCCAGAGGAGCTACAGGTAAAGGGCCCCGTAGGCCAATGCCTACTAAGGTGGCACCAACAGGCCAACCTTTGGATCCACAGAGCCCGAGCTTTGTGCCTAACAGAGACTGTGCAGAGACATTTCTCCCCTCAAGGGAAGAGGTTGAGCCTCATGACTGTGCTTATTACTCCCCCGAGGGAGTTTCAGAAGAACAACTCCGACGGAGCCAAAGAATCAGGTACCCTCCAACTCGGGTAACCTATGATCAGATGGGGGCACCCCATTATGAGGCTCAGCAGTGCTCTCGGAGCAAGATCCAATCTGTGATTGTGATGCTCACAGAATTGTGTAATATTGTGTAGAGTTATGCATGTGCTAAGTTATGTTTTCAAATGCATTTTCATTATATAACTTTTGTATATAGTTACATTGAGTTGTGTCCCAAGCGAGGACGTTGGGGATTTTACCAGGGGGAGGATGTAGCCATGTCACCCCTCTTACCCTAGAGACCCCCTCCTGGTTGCGCAGCATGGTCACGTGCACCGCCGAGATAGCGACGGCTGCTTCTGAGGGTGGGGGCCGGAGCAGGGAGCCGCACGTCTTCCCCTGCTTATGGCCGGTTGCCGGGGACGCGATTGGGCCGTTGCTAAGGCCGCGATCGCGTCGCTAGGGTCCCGGCGGCTGGTGATTAGGGCGCCGCTATTCCACAGCACTCGCGCATGCGCAGGAAAGGCACTGGAGGCAGTGAGGGTCGCGCTAGTGCCGGAGCAGATAGGGAACAGTCAGGCAGCCCTAGGGAGCTCGTGCCTGCGCAGAAGGGAGCTAACAAAAGCCCGCAAAGCACTAGCCTACCAGGGAAGGCTCTTGAAGAGGACTACAAGTCCCATGAGCCCCAACAGCGCCCCACG
This sequence comes from Ascaphus truei, assembly GCF_040206685.1. Lineage (NCBI taxonomy): Eukaryota > Metazoa > Chordata > Amphibia > Anura > Ascaphidae > Ascaphus > Ascaphus truei. The sequence continues at coordinate 150,034,029 of NC_134486.1, forward strand.
TGACGCCAGGGAGCCAATAGGGCTGAAGAATCTCCCTGGAGAGGAGATTGATACATTTCGCGGGCAGAGAGCATGTTGGCAGTTGGTGACTGGAGCAGCTAGGGGAAGGAGGTAGGGTGCAAGAGTCAGTGACTCTCTGCACTAGGCCAGTAATTCCCCTAGGCCCCAGATAGCCCTGAGTCACACTAGTTGAGTGTTGTAGGGACAGGCCCTAGGTTAGGGACACTGCCCCATTAGCTATTCGCTAGTTAGGGATCCAGCGGATGCTGGGTTTCCCGTCACGAGGCTTGGGCTCAAGCCCTAACCTTAAAGAGAGCTGGACTATCTTCACGGAGGCCGAGCAAGCAGTGACTGCGGCCTGCTGGCAGCAGACAGATCCTCGCCAAGGTACAGACGGTGCGGAGCTGCGGTGATATTATCCACGCCGGAATTCACCCCACGCGTAGGAGGATATCCCGGCGGATCCAACCCGAGTGGTATAGCAGCACCCGTGGCTGGAGCCCGGGCAGGTAACCTACAAACTCACGTGCACCAACAAAGCCTATCACCAGACATAGTGGCTGCGCAGTCACACACACACATTGGTATATGACTTGGGAGTGCGAGACATTGGGTTGGGGTTACTGGACACGGGGTGGGATCACACTTTGGAAGGTTAGCATCCGCCGTGACGCATAGGTTAGCGTCCAGCGAGACGCCGTAGTCAGGTTGCCCTTAGCGAGGGACACCTGTTGTTATGTGTTGATGTTGTATTCCTTCTATGCATGGTAGTAAAGGTATTAGTCATTATCAATTCCGTTGTACGTGGTTATTGATTGTCCTGCGAGGAACCACTCCCCCTCTGGTGGGAGCCATCGCAAGTGGAGGCGCTGCGCCTATTGTAAGTGGTTGTCCACAGTATTGTAATTGCCCCAGGTTCCCCGTGGCGGAAGCTCAGCCCTCCTGTGAGCCAACAGGTAACGCACCACACACACCTATGGTAACACCGTATGTTTCTCTGCTCCCACCGTATAATCTGCGATTGGGGGGGGGGGGGAAAGGTATACAGAGATATACCAAATAAGTATACATGGGAAGGATGTTGATCCAGGAATGAATCCGATTGCCAATTCTTGGAGACAGGAAGGAATTAATTTTTCCCCTTAATGGGGTTTTTTGTTTGCCTTCCTCTGGATCAATAAATAAGTATAGATATAGAATAAAGTATCTGTTGTCTAAATTTAGCATAGGTTGAACTTGATGGACGTACGTCTTTTTTCAACCTCATCTACTATGTAACTATGTAACTATGTTATGTATCAACTATGGGTATTGCAACAGTGTTTCCCCACAGACCGCTGAAAGGAAAAAAGGTTTTAAATGCCAGCAGCCTCACGCAGAGCACATAAGGGGTAAGCTAACTTTGGCTTGGAACGTCCTAGCACTTTGAATTTTGCTGTGTGTGCGGCTGGGGGTAAATCATTCAAACGGTTATATTTTACTTTTTATAAACTTTTAAGAAAAGTCATGAGTGAAAGTCCCCCTCTTTTAAGTGTATTAATATTATAAGAGCAAGGGAGTTTTCCTACAAGCAGGCGGAGCAGTGGAAACACTTGATTCACAAGTACAGTGATCAAAAGGTATATGGCAGGACATTCCTGCAAGTGAGTCATGAATAATTTAACCCGGACTTCTAAGATATCCTGCGGGGATGGTCCCAGAATGTCTGACCAAGTCCGGAGTTAACAAAAGAACTGACATGTTAAAGTGCTAAGTGGGGAGGGGGAGATGTAAACAGCTTTTTCCCTAGCAGATGTCAAGATGTCCGGGGGAAGGGAGACAAGATGTCACCGGAGACGTAGGCTTGGTTAGGTATGCCAAGCGGGACAGGTGCAAAGTCCACGGCATACCATGAAGCCCCTTTGCCCGGTTCCATAAAAGACTGGCAATCTTGCCATGGGTGGGAAGTTTGGTTCCCAAGCAGCGATTGGCCGAAGAGTGTACAAATAGGGTTTTGTGTTTTTAAAAGACCCTGCAGCCGATCCGGAGTTAGATTCATCTGAGCTGGATTTTAAACTTTATCACATCGGAACCAAAGTCGATAGTTCGTAAGAACTAAGGAATCCAGAACCAATCCTACGGCGGAAAAATGAACGGAGTACCTTTGGCGGAGAAAAAGTGACTGCGAGCGGCGCCACTAGCCAGAGACTATTTCGCGGCTTTGTTTGGGCACCAACCCCGCTCCTGGGAATAGGTGCCAAGAGACTTTGTTTCTGGGAATTTTGTTCCGGGAACATTTTGTTTTGTTTTGCCCCAAGGGATCGCCACCGACCCCGCCAAGGTAGAAGCGGTCTTGAACTGGCCTCGTCCCGAGAATGTCACGGAGCTGCGATCCTTCCTGGGATTCTGCGGGTACTACCGTCAGTTCATGGAAGGATACTCTAGTAAGGCAAAACCCCTGAACAATCTGTTGAAGATATACCCAGAAGGAACCGGGAGGAAGACTGTATCTGCTCGCCAACCGTTTGGTGATAAATGGACGTCTGAGTGCGAACAGGCCTTCTCTAAATTGAAGAAATGTCTGACCGAAGCACCGGTGCTTGCGTATGCTGATCCCGAACAACCATACGTTCTGCATGTGGATGCCAGTCTCAATGGACTGGGCGCCGTCCTGCACCAGAAGCACCCCGAGGGTCTTCGGCCTGTCGCCTACATCAGTCGCAGTCTGACCCCCAGTGAACAGAGGTACCCTGTCCACAAGTTGGAGTTTCTGGCTCTCAAGTGGGCTATCACCGAGAAGCTCCACGATTACCTGTACGGTGTTGCCTTCGAGGTAAGGACGGATAACAATCCCCTCACATACGTCAACACCTCAGCCAAATTGGACGCCGCCGGACACCGCTGGCTGGCCGCCCTAAGCAACTACCGTTTCTCTATGAAGTATAAGCCGGGACCTTTGAATATAGGGGCTGATGCTCTATCCAGACGGCCCGGGTTAAGTGCTATTCCGGACGATGAGGAATAGGAGGAACTCCCCAGACCCAGAGTACGAGCTATGTGTAGTATGGCCGCCATCGTCCACGACCAAGTGGCCTTTTCAGAATTAAGAGTGGCCAACTCATTGGGATGCCGGTCGCAGGCTGTCCCAGCCGCCTACTGCGATCCAAAGGGGATGAACATCACGCATGACAAGGTGTTACGGTGGAAAGATCTGGTAGACTATCAAATACGAGATCCTGTTGTCAGTATCATCCGACAAGCCGTTGCCCGGAGGAATCCAACCCTTCTGAAGCGTGCCCCAAATGACTTAGTGGCTGTGCTCATGCGGGAATGGGAAAAATTCGAAATAGACAATGGCTTACTCTATCGGGTGGTGCAATACCACAACCACCCGGATAGGCGACAATTAGTACTCCCTAAGAACTTACAATACCTGGTGTTGAGGTCCCTACATGATGATCATGGACATCTTGGGATAGAAAAGACCTTTGGGTTGGTCAGAGATCGCTTTTTCTGGCCCAATATGCGAGAGGCCGTTGAACGTCACTGTCGCCGCTGTACTAGGTGTATACAGCGCAAGACCCTGCCTACCCGAGCTGCCCCCATGGGCCATCTAAAAAGTTCTGGTCCCATGGACCTCGTGTGTATGGACTTTCTGTGTATTGAGCCTGATAGCCAGGGAATATGCAACGTGCTGGTCATCACAGACCATTACACTCGGTATGCTCAAGCCTTCCCTACTAAAGACCAGAAAGCCATCACCGTGACGAAGATATTATGGGAAAAGTACTTTGTACATTACGGCCTTCCCAACCGCCTTCACTCTGACCAAGGACGGGATTTCGAGAGTACATTGATCAGGGAACTGCTCAAAATGCTGAACATTGCTAAATCCCGAACGACCCCGTATCACCCCGAAGGGGATGCACTACCCGAACGTTTTAATCGGACCTTACTAGACATGCTCGGAACACTACAGAGTGCTCAGAAATCGGAGTGGAGTCGACACGTGGAAGCCTTGGTGCATGCGTACAATTGCACCAGACACGAGTCAACTGGATTCTCCCCATACTTCCTCATGTTTGGGCGAGAGGCGAGATTGCCAGTGGATATGCGTCTTAGAGTCTCAACGGATGGGATACATAATGCTACCCATTTCAAATATGTGCAACGACTCAAAGACAGCTTGCAGCAGGCGTACCAGCAGGCAGAGAAATCCACCACTAAGCTAAATGCTGACAATAAGTGGCGATACGACCATAAGGTCAGATGTCGGGAACTTCGGCCAGGAGATGCTGTGTTGCTTCGGAACTTGGGCGTACCAGGCAAACACAAATTGGCCGATCGATGGAGAGACGGAGTGTATGAAATAGAATCCCAGATGCCTGGCCTCCCGGTCTATCGCATCAAAGACACTGACGGCCGGGTAAAGGTATGGCACCGCAATCATCTTCTCCCCATTCCACAAGTGGAAGAAGGAGAGACAGAGATACTGGCTAAACCGCTCAACGGTGAGCCCAACTTATCAGAGCTGGGTCAAGAGACTGTCAATAACGAGACCCTCTCTGAAACTCCTGAAGATCCTATGGAAGGACCCTCTCAAAGGGACTGCTCCACAGAAGGGGCATCTCCCAGAGGAGCTACAGGTAAAGGGCCCCGTAGGCCAATGCCTACTAAGGTGGCACCAACAGGCCAACCTTTGGATCCACAGAGCCCGAGCTTTGTGCCTAACAGAGACTGTGCAGAGACATTTCTCCCCTCAAGGGAAGAGGTTGAGCCTCATGACTGTGCTTATTACTCCCCCGAGGGAGTTTCAGAAGAACAACTCCGACGGAGCCAAAGAATCAGGTACCCTCCAACTCGGGTAACCTATGATCAGATGGGGGCACCCCATTATGAGGCTCAGCAGTGCTCTCGGAGCAAGATCCAATCTGTGATTGTGATGCTCACAGAATTGTGTAATATTGTGTAGAGTTATGCATGTGCTAAGTTATGTTTTCAAATGCATTTTCATTATATAACTTTTGTATATAGTTACATTGAGTTGTGTCCCAAGCGAGGACGTTGGGGATTTTACCAGGGGGAGGATGTAGCCATGTCACCCCTCTTACCCTAGAGACCCCCTCCTGGTTGCGCAGCATGGTCACGTGCACCGCCGAGATAGCGACGGCTGCTTCTGAGGGTGGGGGCCGGAGCAGGGAGCCGCACGTCTTCCCCTGCTTATGGCCGGTTGCCGGGGACGCGATTGGGCCTTTGCTAAGGCCGCGATCGCGTCGCTAGGGTCCCGGCGGCTGGTGATTAGGGCGCACCTATTCCACAGCACTCGCGCATGCGCAGGAAAGGCACTGGAGGCAGTGAGGGTCGCGCTAGTGCCGGAGCAGATAGGGAACAGTCAGGCAGCCCTAGGGAGCTCGCGCCTGCGCAGAAGGGAGCTAACAAAAGCCCGCAAAGCACTAGCCTACCAGGGAAGGCTCTTGAAGAGGACTACAAGTCCCATGAGCCCCAACAGCGCCCCACGTGACGCCAGGGAGCCAATAGGGCTGAAGAATCTCCCTGGAGAGGAGATTGATACATTTCGCGGGCAGAGAGCATGTTGGCAGTTGGTGACTGGAGCAGCTAGGGGAAGGAGGTAGGGTGCAAGAGTCAGTGACTCTCTGCACTAGGCCAGTAATTCCCCTAGGCCCCAGATAGCCCTGAGTCACACTAGTTGAGTGTTGTAGGGACAGGCCCTAGGTTAGGGACACTGCCCCATTAGCTATTCGCTAGTTAGGGATCCAGCGGATGCTGGGTTTCCCGTCACGAGGCTTGGGCTCAAGCCCTAACCTTAAAGAGAGCTGGACTATCTTCACGGAGGCCGAGCAAGCAGTGACTGCGGCCTGCTGGCAGCAGACAGATCCTCGCCAAGGTACAGACGGTGCGGAGCTGCGGTGATATTATCCACGCCGGAATTCACCCCACGCGTAGGAGGATATCCCGGCGGATCCAACCCGAGTGGTATAGCAGCACCCGTGGCTGGAGCCCGGGCAGGTAACCTACAAACTCACGTGCACCAACAAAGCCTATCACCAGACATAGTGGCTGCGCAGTCACACACACACATTGGTATATGACTTGGGAGTGCGAGACATTGGGTTGGGGTTACTGGACACGGGGTGGGATCACACTTTGGAAGGTTAGCATCCGCCGTGACGCATAGGTTAGCGTCCAGCGAGACGCCGTAGTCAGGTTGCCCTTAGCGAGGGACACCTGTTGTTATGTGTTGATGTTGTATTCCTTCTATGCATGGTAGTAAAGGTATTAGTCATTATCAATTCCGTTGTACGTGGTTATTGATTGTCCTGCGAGGAACCACTCCCCCTCTGGTGGGAGCCATCGCAAGTGGAGGCGCTGCGCCTATTGTAAGTGGTTGTCCACAGTATTGTAATTGCCCCAGGTTCCCCGTGGCGGAAGCTCAGCCCTTCTGTGAGCCAACAGGTAACGCACCACACACACCTATGGTAACACCGTATGTTTCTCTGCTCCCACCGTATAATCTGCGATTGGGGGGGGGGGGAAAGGTATACAGAGATATACCAAATAAGTATACATGGGAAGGATGTTGATCCAGGAATGAATCCGATTGCCAATTCTTGGAGACAGGAAGGAATTAATTTTTCCCCTTAATGGGGTTTTTTGTTTGCCTTCCTCTGGATCAATAAATAAGTATAGATATAGAATAAAGTATCTGTTGTCTAAATTTAGCATAGGTTGAACTTGATGGACGTACGTCTTTTTTCAACCTCATCTACTATGTAACTATGTAACTATGTTATGTATCAACTATGGGTATTGCAACAGTGTTTCCCCACAGACCGCTGAAAGGAAAAAAGGTTTTAAATGCCAGCAGCCTCACGCAGAGCACATAAGGGGTAAGCTAACTTTGGCTTGGAACGTCCTAGCACTTTGAATTTTGCTGTGTGTGCGGCTGGGGGTAAATCATTCAAACGGTTATATTTTACTTTTTATAAACTTTTAAGAAAAGTCATGAATGAAAGTCCCCCTCTTTTAAGTGTATTAATATTATAAGAGCAAGGGAGTTTTCCTACAAGCAGGCGGAGCAGTGGAAACACTTGATTCACAAGTACAGTGATCAAAAGGTATATGGCAGGACATTCCTGCAAGTGAGTCATGAATAATTTAACCCGGACTTCTAAGATATCCTGCGGGGATGGTCCCAGAATGTCTGACCAAGTCCGGAGTTAACAAAAGAACTGACATGTTAAAGTGCTAAGTGGGGAGGGGGAGATGTAAACAGCTTTTTCCCTAGCAGATGTCAAGATGTCCGGGGGAAGGGAGACAAGATGTCACCGGAGACGTAGGCTTGGTTAGGTATGCCAAGCGGGACAGGTGCAAAGTCCACGGCATACCATGAAGCCCCTTTGCCCGGTTCCATAAAAGACTGGCAATCTTGCCATGGGTGGGAAGTTTGGTTCCCAAGCAGCGATTGGCCGAAGAGTGTACAAATAGGGTTTTGTGTTTTTAAAAGACCCTGCAGCCGATCCGGAGTTAGATTCATCTGAGCTGGATTTTAAACTTTATCACATCGGAACCAAAGTCGATAGTTCGTAAGAACTAAGGAATCCAGAACCAATCCTACGGCGGAAAAATGAACGGAGTACCTTTGGCGGAGAAAAAGTGACTGCGAGCGGCGCCACTAGCCAGAGACTATTTCGCGGCTTTGTTTGGGCACCAACCCCGCTCCTGGGAATAGGTGCCAAGAGACTTTGTTTCTGGGAATTTTGTTCCGGGAACATTTTGTTTTGTTTTGCCCCGTCCCAGCAAGTGTTAATTCATATTATTTCGTAAATTAAGCTGTGCATGTTCATTTTGTAAATAAACCACAATTTATTTTATCTCTCGCTTTGCTCAATCAAACGATCTGTGTTTTAAGGTGTTAACAGTTTTTGTCTCCCATGACAATGACTTTCTAAACGGTTGCTGTAGCAACCAAAGGGTGATCAGTACATTTGAAAAAGTAATTTAAAAACATCAGGAGTTTTAAAAAAAAATGCCTAAAGTATTATCTAATAGTACAGAACAGATGTATTAGAAAATAAAACAAACATACAGTACTTTACTGTAGGATTTTTCACATTTTGCTGCTTTAAGAAAATATGAGCCTCTGAATGTAGGACACTTTTTGGGAAATAAAATTGGCAGCAATCAACATAATTGATACTAACAATGAGGTAGTAGGCTAAAGTTACTATGATGCACAACTTTCTCATTATTAATTGACTGTCATTATCAGCACCCATTTTTAATTGTAGTGTTTGGACATCATAGGTCCTTATCTCTTTAACTGTGACTTAATGATTACAATGGTCAGTAATGTTCACTTTTTTGTTGGAAAAATTGCAATAAAGTTCTATTGTTTTCTTATCGGATAATTCATTGTACAATCCTTAGGGTTGCCAGACGTCCCGTATATTTATTTATTTATTTATTAAATATTTTACCAGGAAGTAATACATTGAGAGTTACCTCTCGTTTTCAAGTATGTCCTGGGCATAGAGTTAAGACAAATAATACATGGTTACAAATACAGTTACATAAGTGAACAGGGTATACATTATATACAAGACATTGCATTTACAGTTAAAGAAAGTATATATTATAGGCGTATGTAACAATTAAATACAGATTAAAATGTGAGACAGCCTTAGTTTTGAAAGAACTTTACTGGTGGTGGATGTGATAGTCTCCGGTAGATTGTTCCACTTTTGTGGTGCACGGTAAGAGAAAGAGGAGCGGCCGGATACTTTGTTGAGCCTTGGGGCCATCAACAGTCTTTTGGAGTCTGATCTCAGATGATAAGTGCTGCATGTGGTAGGCTTGAGTAGCTTGTTCAGATAGATGGGTAGCTTGCCCAGAAAGTACAGTATTTGAAGGCAAGACAGGAAAGGTGAACTTTGCGCCTAGACTCGAGTGATGACCAATCTAGTTCTTTGAGCATTTCGCAGTGATGTGTGTTGTACAGTAGTTGCATTGGAGAACAAAACGGCATATTGAATTGTAGTGGGTGTCAAGTTTGTTAAGGTGGGTTTGTGGTGCCAAGCCATATACTATGTCTCATAGTCGATAATTACAGTAGCATTAGCATCTGCTGTGCGATACACTTTCTGACCAGCAGACTTAAGGGAGATTTGTTCCTGTAAAGTACACCTAGTTTGGCATAGGTTTTGGATATCAGGGTATCAATGTGCATCCTGAATGTTAAGTGGGAGTCAAACCACATGCCCAGGTATTTAAAACTAGTAACAGGAGTTAGGGTGGTGTTAGCATTGGTTCTGATATGGAGCTGTCACTGGAAGCTTTAAAAATTTAGTCTTGGTCCCAAATACCATTATTACAGTTTTGTCACTGTTTTAAAACAGTTTTTGAGAAATCCAGTTTTCGAGTCTCAAAAAGTCAAACTGAAGTATGTGTTCAAGGTCGGAGAGGCTATGGCTGTGTGTATATAAGATTGTGTCATCTGTATACAGTATACAGGATTGTCCCTTATTTCATTGCATTGTCCTGGAAAGGATTGTTAGGATGAAGGGCCGCTGACAGGGGGAAAAGCAGGGACAATTGTCCCGGGTACAAAAAAAGTGTGATGAAAATGTGAATAGTGATTATATATAGCTAAAAATGCTTAAATAAAACAATGATTTGTGCTCTTCTACTATATTAACTATGCAAATGTGTTATAACAACATAAGGAATTAGAAAACGCAACTCAACCCTTTTGAGACGGTCCAGATCTCCTTTTGTAGATTTCCAAAGTCAGATTTGAGGAGCGCAGATGTGAAAAAAATAAAAATAATATAGTGCAATCTGTTTTTAAGTATGAGACATCATGGTATCAACAGAAAGGGGGACTCACACTTTCCCAGTGATTTAGCTGTTTAATCACTGGGAAAGTGTGAGTCCCCATTGATACCATGATGTCTCATACTTAAAAACAGATTGCACTTTGAATATAGTTATAGACCGAGAGGATTGGGAAAGTATTTGGGAAACAGCCTCAGGAACTTCCATATGTACCACAATCAAAGAAAACATATATAAAATACTGTTTCGCTGGTATCTTACCCCAGTTAGAATAAATCAAATCTACCCCCTGGCTTCCGATCTATGTTGGAGAGGCTGCGGTCAAAAGGGGGACATGGCCCATATCTGATGGACATGTTCGGAAATTCAGAAATACTGGGAAACAATACAAAAATTAATAAAAGAGGTCACAGACCTCACAATACCCATTGACCCGCTGACCTACCTGTTGGCCAAGCCCTTAGAAACACTGGACCGACCAACAGGCAAATCAATCTCCTTCATTCTCACAGCGGCTAGGTGTGTGGTGGCAGCCGCCTGGAAGAAGGTGTCTCCCCCCTCTAAACAAACAGTAAAAAAAAGGGTTCAAGAGGTGATGGAAATGGAGAGACTGTCAGCCTTTTTGAAATGGTCCACTGCCTCTTTCTATAAGACATGGGACTCATGGTTGACCCAAATGGCACTCCAGCGCTGAAACACCTCATAACAATAGAAAAGGAATCAAGATAGAACAGGGACCCTAGTCATGGAAGCCGAGGAGAAGGGGGGCAATGCCCCCCCCCCCTCCGCTCCCCCCCCCTCCACCCTCTCTACCCCCTCTTTCCCTTTTCTGTTTCTACACTCACGCCACCCCTGCAGACCCCGGAGGGTCAGGGGGACGTTGAGGCTTTTCCCCAACACCAACTAAAATGTGAAAAACTTGTATTAGGCCAAAATATTTTATGCACCTGTAATTTTGTGAAATGTTCTAATGCCTAATAAAAAAATTTGGAACAAAAAAACCAGATTGCACTATATTATTTTAAATTTTTTCACATATGGTGAAATCTAAGCTCCCCACAACTGTCTCGGGCCTGGAAGTTGGGTGCGCCCGGAAGTCGGGGCCCAATTTCCATATCCGCGCCCAGGACCTGCATAGCATAGGTGGTCTCCACCAAGGTGTGTGTGTTGTGGTGGGGGGAATCAAGTGTGTGTGTGTTATGGTGAAGAGGGGGAGGTTGTGTGTGTTGTGTGTGTATTGTGAGGGGGGCACCAGGGTGACACGACGGGTGATGACGTGGCTTCCTGTTGGCACGTGCAAGACCGACGAGAGCGTGGGGAAGCCGGTACAAATTACCAGGGTTTGGAAAGGGGACGGGGGCCGACTATGTTGCATATGTTTTTGTTTTTCTCGGTAGTATCGTTATTTGTCGATTGTTTTTGACATCCATTGTAAAATCTGTAAATTTCAAAGAAAATAATAATGATAGAATTTTGTATGTCAGTTATCATCCAATATAGACTCTAATCAAAGAACTACTAATTACATATTAAGAACAGAATATAATTATATTTTAATGTAATTCTTAACAAAATATATATTTCATGTTCAATGCAGGCACAATTCTAAATAACAAAACACAGAACCCCAGCAAGCTCTTTTTGGAAACCCCTGAGCCCCCACAAAATTTATATACTGTATGTATATGTGTCAAAATGGAGTGCTATTGAGCGTGGCATATGTATACAACAGACGACAGAGAAGCCCAATGCTACATCCAACATGACAGAAACACACAGTAAAATACTCATATATTCTCTTGAAATAGGGTCATTTAGTTTAACCCTTTGGCCAAAGCGTTGTAAGCTTGCGAGCCACGTCAAGGCAGACACCTGTTCGCAAGTCCTAACACTACAAGATAAAATACTAATATACCTCTATTAGGATTAAAATTCTCATTTACCTCTATTAGGAGGGAGAAAGACCACAGTGGGTCTATATCCAGCAGAATGAGGAACTTGCAAACTAGGGAAGTGGGGAGAGGCGGACTTAAAACCTGGGAAGGAGGAGCCACTAACCTCCACCAGCTGGAACAGCTGAGAATGGGTTAACAAAACACAGAACCCCAGCAAGCTCTTTTTGGAAACCCCTGAGCCCCCACAAAATATATATATGTATATGTGTCAAAATGGAGTGCTATTGAGCGTGGCATAAGTATACAACAGACGACAGAGAAGCTCAATGCTACATCCAACATGACAGAAACACACAGTAAAATACTCATATATTCTCTTGAAATAGGGTCATTTAGTTTAACCCTTTGGCCAAAGCGTTGTAAGCTTGCGAGCCACGTCAAGGCAGACACCTGTTCGCAAGTCCTAACACTACAAGATAAAATACTAATATACCTCTATTAGGATTAAAATTCTCATTTACCTCTATTAGGAGGGAGAAAGACCACAGTGGGTCTATATCCAGCAGAATGAGGAACTTGCAAACTAGGGAAGTGGGGAGAGGCGGACTTAAAACCTGGGAAGGAGGAGCCACTAACCTCCACCAGCTGGAACAGCTGAGAATGGGTTAACAAAACACAGAACCCCAGCAAGCTCTTTTTGGAAACCCCTGAGCCCCCACAAAATATATATATGTATATGTGTCAAAATGGAGTGCTATTGAGCGTGGCATAAGTATACAACAGACGACAGAGAAGCTCAATGCTACATCCAACATGACAGAAACACACAGTAAAATACTCATATATTCTCTTGAAATAGGGTCATTTAGTTTAACCCTTTGGACAAAGCGTTGTAAGCTTGCGAGCCACGTCAAGGCAGACACCTGTTCGCAAGTCCTAACACTACCAGATAAAATACTAATATACCTCTATTAGGATTAAAATTCTCATTTACCTCTATTAGGAGGGAGAAAGACCACAGTGGGTCTATATCCAGCAGAATGAGGAACTTGCAAACTAGGGAAGTGGGGAGGGGCGGGCTTAAAACCTGGGAAGCCCGCCCCTCCCCACTTCCCTAGTTTGCAAGTTCCTCATTCTGCTGGATATAGACCCACTGTGGTCTTTCTCCCTCCTAATAGAGGTAAATGAGAATTTTAATCCTAATAGAGGTATATTATTATTTTATCTGGTAGTGTTAGGACTTGCGAACAGGTGTCTGCCTTGACGTGGCTCGCAAGCTTACAACGCTTTGGCCAAAGGGTTAAACTAAATGACCCTATTTCAAGAGAATATATGAGTATTTTACTGTGTGTTTCTGTCATGTTGGATGTAGCATTGGGCTTCTCTGTCGTCTGTTGTATACATATGCCACGCTCAATAGCACTCCATTTTGACACACATATATATATATATATATATATATATATATATATATATATATATATATTTTGTGGGGGCTCAGGGGTTTCCAAAAAGAGCTTGCTGGGGTTCTGTGTTTTGTTAACCCATTCTCAGCTGTTCCAGCTGGTGGAGGTTAGTGGCTCCTCCTTCCCAGGTTTTAAGCCCGCCCCTCCCCACTTCCCTAGTTTGCAAATTCCTCATTCTGCTGGATATAGACCCACTGTGGTCTTTCTCCCCCCTAATAGAGGTAAATGAGAATTTTAATCCTAATAGAGGTATATTAGTATTTTATCTGGTAGTGTTAGGACTTGCGAACAAGTGTCTGCCTTGACGTGGCTCGCAAGCTTACAACGCTTTGGCCAAAGGGTTAAACTAAATGACCCTATTTTAAGAGAATATATGAGTATTTTACTGTGTGTTTCTGTCATGTTGGATGTAGCATTGGGCTTCTCTGTCGTCTGTTGTATACAATTATAAATAACGGCTTGCCAACGTGTGCTGTGAAAGGAGCATTTCCGACTCTATACGAACATTCGCTTCTGCGCTTTGACAGTATAAAAAAGTGCAGTCTCATCGTATTATACGAAGTTGCATTTGTATGTTTTCATAAGTGAACACTGTGCAAATATAACAAACTTGTTGTGTGATAAACATTGTGTTGTGTTACACATACAAGTTTAACGTTTAAAGTGTATGGTTAGTTCAGCAATGATCGTATGGGTGCTTATATTATTGATATTAGTCATTAGGATCTTAATATTCTCAACAGGCACAAATAATATCATATTTATTATTAATATTAAGAAAGAAGGGGAAGGGGGAGCACTGGTGGAGTAATAAAGTAGAGTGAAATCTGATTCAGGTGTGTGGGACACTGAAAAGTGGATGGTGTGAAATTAAAATAATTTAAACACTCACACGGCCTTGTGCGAATGCTTGCGCATCAAGGTATCTTTTGCGTCCATGGTTCTTTTTCTTGTGGATTCAGTCTCCGCTTCTCGTCATGGCTCTTTTTCTCTCGATCTGATGTCCCTTGTCTTCTTTGTACCTCACCTTTTTCTTACGTGTTGTATCACCCTCAGAAGAAATACATAGGGGTATCAACAGTAATAGATGTAAAACCACAATAGTGCAACAAGGGGGTGGCACATATTAGTTGCAATTCAAATAGGAATTAATAAAGTATATAAACACTCACACGGGCATGTGTGGGTGCACACTTGGGGGAAGGTATCTTGACCTCCAGGCGGATCCCACTATTCCAAAGTGCCTGCTGTAACTCTATGGCAAATAGTGGGAGTGATGGAACAAGGTATAGATATAAATATTTACTCACACGGCCAAGTGTGAGTACCCACTTGGAAAGGTATCTTGTATAGTCCGTCTGGCGTCCCTGGATAGGGGCTTGTGCCAGCCTCTGATGGTGATGGTTCTCTCCCAAAGGCAATGAAGAAATCTGTCAGCCCAGAATGTATAGGCCAAACTCTTTATTTATAATACAAATAAGACAACAAGCTCACCGCTCGCTCAACCAGTGAGCTGCGGTGTTGAAATGAGTTAAAAAGGCCAGTCTGTGGGGGATGTTTAGCAGGGCTCGTGGGGCTGCAGTAGAAACTCTCGCCGCGTCCGGATGGAGCTCTGCACTTCCCGTGTCCTGCTCCCTATGGTGGCCGCAACAGTTCAAAAAGGTAGGGGGATTTCGAGCAACGCGTTTCGCCCTATGGGCTTCCTCAGGCTCCGTAGTTGGAATGGATAAGGCTCGCCGTTCGTCCTTTATATACTGCGGCTTGCCAGGTAAATCCATCCCCATCCATCCTCCTCCTACATACAGCTGGTCTGAATAAAAATCTTCTCCAATGATGTGTGTGTCCATTGTTAATTATAATCGACAGATATTAGTTTTCACTAACGCCCTGATTAATTGATGTGTTAGTGTGGAGTAAAAGTCACTCCTGTGATGAAAACGGAAGCCTCCATAGCTAATAATGAGGACTGTAATTGATTGCATTTCATGTAAACTTGCCTAAAAACACAAATATTTCTAAAACTTGAATATCTAGAAGTTAAATCATTAAGTGTTAGGAGTAGATAATTCCTACAAAGGCACTGCCCTTGTTTATTGGGTAGAGAGATTGTTAATGACAACTCTTGTGGTTAACCTCATTTTTAACCTCATCACTGCTGGGGGTTGAGGTCAATCTGCATATGATATGTTTATAGGAAACAATATATGTGTGGTGAATATAAAAGTGGTTAAAAGTTTGAAACATATGTAACTGGACTCTTTGATAGTAGTTGGAAGATCCAAATCTGTAAGGTAAATCAAAAACAACATAATAAAAGCCCTAAGCTGGGCATAAATGTGATCTATTAAAAGCTATCTTAAAATAACAAAGCACGGGGAGGTGAAGGGGGGGTGGGAGGGGGGGGGAGAGGAAGGTGAAGGTGGGGGAGGGGGAAGGGGAGGGGAAGGGGTGGGCGAAGTGATGGGAATGTGAAAGTCAACTAAAACATGGCTGTGAAAGGGAAACATCTAAGGCCAGAGGAGAGGATATTGGCAGCTCAGAAAAAGGCTCCTAGATCTATGTCTATATTGAGGCCCTTAGGGGCCAGAGTCTGAAGTCTATAAATCCAATAAGTCTCTCGTTGTGCAAGTTTGTTGAGATGATCTCCGCCCCTCCAATGTGCCTCTACTTTTTCTATTCCTTTATATAAAAGCCCCTCGGGGTTTCCTCCATGTACCAGGCTAAAATGTCTAGAGACGCTGTGGGTCATCACCTGCCTACGTATATTGCCCATGTGTTCCAAAACTCGGACTCTCAAGGCCCTAGAGGTCCGGCCCACGTATTGGAGACCGCATGGGCACTCAAGCAGGTACACCAAATATTCCGTCCGACAATTGATAAGGTTTTTAATGTTAAATTTTTCTTTCGTGATATTAGAAATAAAACTGGTTCTATCATCTTTCATTGCCTGTTTACAGGCCTTGCAGCTGAAGCAACTGAAAAATCCCACTGGTGGGGTTAACCAATGTTGGGTCTTATTCTTAGGTTGACTCTTAAATACACTAGGTGCCAGCTTTGCCTTTATGGTGGGAGCCCTTCTGAAAATGACCCCTCCCTCCCAAACCCTTCCCCCTCTTCACCTCCCTGCTTTGTTATTTTAAGATAGCTTTTAATAGATCACATTTATGCCCAGCTTAGGGCTTTTATTATGTTGTTTTTGATTTACCTTACAGATTTGGATCTTCCAACTACTATCAAAGAGTCCAGTTACATATGTTTCAAACTTTTAACCACTTTTATATTCACCACACATATATTGTTTCCTATAAACATATCATATGCAGATTGACCTAAACCCCCAGCAGTGATGAGGTTAAAAAGGAGGTTAACCACAAGAGTTGTCATTAACAATCTCTCTACCCAATAAACAAGGGCAGTGCCTTTGTAGGAATTATCTACTCCTAACACTTAATGATTTAACTTCTAGATATTCAAGTTTTAGAAATATTTGTGTTTTTAGGCAAGTTTACATGAAATGCAATCAATTACAGTCCTCATTATTAGCTATGGAGGCTTCCGTTTTCATCACAGGAGTGACTTTTACTCCACACTAACACATCAATTAATCAGGGCGTTAGTGAAAACTAATATCAGTCGATTATAATTAACAATGGACACACACATCATTGGAGAAGATTTTTATTCAGACCAGCTGTATGTAGGAGGAGGATGGATGGGGATGGATTTACCTGGCAAGCCGCAGTATATAAAGGACGAACGGCGAGCCTTATCCATTCCAACTACGGAGCCTGAGGAAGCCCATAGGGCGAAACGCGTTGCTCGAAATCCCCCTACCTTTTTGAACTGTTGCGGCCACCATAGGGAGCAAGACACGGGAAGTGCAGAGCTCCATCCGGACGCGGCGAGAGTTTCTACTGCAGCCCCACGAGCCCTGCTAAACATCCCCCACAGACTGGCCTTTTTAACTCATTTCAACACCGCAGCTCACTGGTTGAGCGAGCGGTGAGCTTGTTGTTTTATTTGTATTATAAATAAAGAGTTTGGCCTATACATTCTGGGCTGACAGATTTCTTCATTGCCTTTGGGAGAGAACCATCACCATCAGAGGCTGGCACAAGCCCCTATCCAGGGACGCCAGACGGACTATACAAGATACCTTTCCAAGTGGGTACTCACACTTGGCCGTGTGAGTAAATATTTATATCTATACCTTGTTCCATCACTCCCACTATTTGCCATAGAGTTACAGCAGGCACTTTGGAATAGTGGGATCCGCCTGGAGGTCAAGATACCTTCCCCCAAGTGTGCACCCACACATGTCCGTGTGAGTGTTTATATACTTTATTAATTCCTATTTGAATTGCAACTAATATGTGCCACCCCCTTGTTGCACTATTGTGGTTTAACATCTATTACTGTTGATACCCCTATATATTTCTTCTGAGGGTGATACAACACGTAAGAAAAAGGTGAGGTACAAAGAAGACAAGGGACATCAGATCGAGAGAAAAAGAGCCCTGACGAGAAGCGGAGACTGAATCCACAAGAAAAAGAACCAATGACGCAAAAGATACCTTGATGCGCAAGCATTCGCACAAGGCCGTGTGAGTGTTTAAATTATTTTAGTTTCACACCATCCACTTTTCAGTGTCCCACACACCTGAATCAGATTTCACTCTACTTTATTACTCCACCAGTGCTCCCCCTTCCCCTTCTTTCTTTTTGCTTCCATTTGAAGGATCCTGGGTAGATCCTCCTTTGAGGTTAGAGTCACAGGAGGACAAGAATCAGAGGGAAAACCTTGTCTACCATCAAGGTTTTTTGATACCATACCTTACCCTTATTTTATTCCTAGGTAGTGCCCGGGTATTTCCATTCCATTATTAACATTAGCATGAGATCACGCATTAAATTTATATTGCAGTGAATTTAAAATAACTATAACATATTTTTTAATTTTAGATAACGTGTTTTTTTTTTTTGTTTACCCCTTTTCAATTCTTACCATGGATTATCATCACAAATCTAGTGCAGAAAAACACAAAGACCAAAAAGAAAGAAAGAGATAAAAAAAAAGCTGCTGTTGAATGTCTCGGATTTACCATCTCCTGTCATGCGCCTGCAGAGCATATTTGTTGTTTTTTGCACATCAATATAAATCCTGTGTAAAGATTTTTAGCCGGTCCGTCTTAGCTGGGGGGCCCGAACCCGCTCTCGGTGGCCCTGAACACATGTGACCCGGGAATGTAAACCTCCATTTTGTTTCCCCTCGAGGGGAAGAACCGGCAACACCTAGCCCATCTCCTATGTTGTACTCAATGTACATGCTGCCACTAGGTGACATAATCAGATTGGGTTATCACTGCTTTGCAGATGACACTCAACTCTACTTGTCCTTTGCACCAGGTACTAAGGACTCATTATGGTTCTTCAATAGATTATAGTTTATATGAGCTCCTAGAGAAGATGACTGCGAGTTGGTTGAGGTCGAATCCTGATAAGACAGACGTGTTCATGGTGGATGCTCACCATTGGAAAACAACGTTACGTTAGTTATGTCTTAGCTAAACTTGCCGTTACTCACATCCAGACCCTGCAATAGGTCTTTTACAGGGTCTGCATAAGTGTAAGACAAAAGTTAGGTGTGATTTAACCATTATATTGTTATTTACAGGATTCTTTGCCTCTCCTATCTTCTCTTTTTTTTCTTTAATTAAGCACCTATTCAGGATCTTGATGGTAGTAATGCCAACTTTGTATAAGACAGGCTTAATGCCATGTTATTTGAAGCCAATGCAAGGCAGTGCTAACTTAACATGGCGTTAAGTCTATGCTAATGAGATCACGAACAGACTTTTTTTTTATATATGCATATTTAGCTTTGAGGATAAAGGGAAGCTACTGGGGGCACATGTGGAGGTAAGTATCTATGGAAGCAGGGGCTTCCCAGAGTTGAAATTCACTCTGTCCAGCTACGGAAACCCCCTGATTCCTATCAAGGAAAAAACACCCTAGGGTTAACCACACCTTTGAGTCTTTTATTGAATACTGTTTGCATTCAATTGGTCAAACTTTGTCAGTTGACCCCTAAACTATACTATTTGTACCAATATATTAAAAAAGATAAGAACATGTGCTAAATAGTCTCCCATGTTTTGTGTGTTTCCTGAAGGGATCCTGGTGAATGGGCCTTGGAACGAGCAAAGCAGAACGTGTATGAGAATTTCCTGCTTGTTGGAATTCTAGAAGAGCTGGAAGATGTGCTGCTTCTGTTGGAAAGATTCTTACCTCATTACTTCAAAGATGTGCTGGGCATCTACAAAAATCCAGGTACGTTGGTAATCCAAGGTTGTGTTGATAACTACATCCTCTGGCTCCACACTTCTTATAAACCAAGAAATTGATCGCAGATTAAGATTACTTGGGTCACCTGATTGGGCACCATTTCGTAGACAGAATAAGACTTAGGGGCTTATGCAGAGAGGAACGTTAAAAAAGTTTAAAATGGCTGTAAAATAGCCACAGATTTGCCGTTAGTGAAGGTGTTATGCAGAGAACGTCGTTAACTCATTTCGGCAAAAAACTGCAAATAGCCAACTTTTCCTGGCTATTTGAAACTCGCCATACTAATGCACATATTGGCGTGTTCCAGCGATTCGGAGCTTCTGGAATACCACGCTATATTAGCATGGCGAGTTTCAGGTTCTCGCCACGAGTTTGCCGAGTTTTACAGCTCTGAAAAATTTTCAGAGCACTTTCAAAAATTGCGCCATTTTCTCCCGAGTTTCAGGATTTCTGGCTAGTTTTTTCGCCAGAAGATGGCGCTATTTCCTTATCTATGCTCTCTGCATGAGCCCCTTAGTCTTTTATTGCAGAACAATGTGTTTCAGGCCCCTCTGGCAACAAAAGGTTTAGTCATTCATAAAATCAATTATATTTATTTTAATTAGTTTTATTGTGAATTTTCAAGCCTTTTTTCTCATATACAATAAAAGATATAGTTTGCAGAGTTGCAATATATTGTCACTCATTCACGAAAACTTTAGTACAAAAATGTACAGCAAAATATATTTCAATACAGTAAGGAGCATTGTTTGGTAACACCATAGAGATATGCATGTATCACAGTTAGGGATGGGCACATTTTTGGGGACAGATTTGGATCTGCAGTGGATCGGCCGGTTCCTTTGGTCCACAGATTTAGACAGATCAGTCTCAAAAAGAGTGATTTGCATTTTGCGGATTTTTAATTATTATTCCTAATACATTCAGCGGATTCTGCAATCCATTGCCGGCTTCTTTAAGAATCCGCCCACAAGTTGCTTAATCCACAGATTGGATTCTACAAATCCGTCAACGGATTGTATCCAAAGACTATTTTTGATAAATTCATGCGGATTAAAACTAACCAAATCCATTTGCGGATTTTACACTGCAAAACAGATTTTGGGGGTAAAATGCAAAAAAAAAATCTGGGAAATGGATTTGGGCGAATTCGCCCATCTCTAATCACAGTATCAGTCTATATGCAGATAAACATCAATACAGTATTAGTAACGCTATAAACAAAATAATATGTGCAACATCGCAATAGATCCAGGGAAGGAGAGACAAAAAACAGACTCCGTATAAAAAAGAACTGGAGTAGAAATAGGCACAGCTATGACCCAAATAGGGGGCAAGCACAGCAAAAGCAAAATGCACAACTCTCCCCAAAGAGAAGCATTCTGTTGGTCTAGAGGGTTTAAGAATCATTGACCCAACTTTGACAGATGTTGAGTAAACGGCATAAGGGTCTTATGAAATAGCAGTGCTCAGTACAGATGGGCCCTTATGCTTGGTTCACCCCCAGCATTTCTTAATTCTTTGTAACCAGTGGTCTCTATTCAGTATAATATGAAGATATCTGAATAGACGTGACCACTTCTCCAGAAATGAGACAACATCTTCATAGGATTCTGAATAGGGAGCGAAAAAAAAGTTGATGAATCTCATCATTAATTCTCCAAGCTCCATTTTATTTAACAATGCTGTTAATCAGCACAGACTTGTAATTAAATTTTAGACATGCTGCTTTTTTTTTTTTTTTTTTTTTTTTTTTACTCGGACGAAAAGGAGAAAAAGTGACTTGTCAAGGGGAACAGACTCACATCTCATTATAATATGTTACATTATTACATAGTAGATGAGGTTGAAAAAAAGACATACGTTCATCAAGTACAACCTATGCTAAATTTAGACAACAGATACTTTATCCTATATCTATACTTGCTTATTGATACAGAGGAAGGCAAACAAAAAACCCCAGTGACATATCATCCAATGATATCTCATAAGGGGAAAAATTAATTCCTTCCTGACTCCAAGAATTGGCAATCGGATTACTCCCTTGATCAACATCCTTCCTATGTACTTATTTGGTATATCCCTGTATACCTTTCCCATCTAAAAAGATGTCCAACCTTTTTTTGAACAAATCTATTGTATCTGCCATCACAGTCTCCATGGGTAATGAATTCCACATTTTAACTGCCCTTACTGTAAAGAACTCTTTCCTTTGTGGCTGGTTAAATCTCCTTTCCTCCAACCTTAAGGGATGACCCTGAGTCCTTTGTACTGTCCGTGGGATTATTATTTTGAAAACACCTTATACTGTCCTCGAATATATTTGTATGTAGTTATCATATCCCCTCTTTTCTAATGTAAATAAATCTAGTTTAGCTAGCCTCGCCTCATAAGTTAGATTGTCCATCCCCTTTATTAATTTGGTGGCTCTTCTCTGCACTCTCTCTAGTTCCATAATGTCTTTTCTAAGGAGTGGTGCCCAAAATTGTACTCCATATTCAAGGTGTGGTCTTACTAATGCTTTGTAAAGGGGCATAATTATGTTCACTTCCCTTCTATCCATTGCCTGTTTAATGCAAGATAAGATCTTGTTTGCCTTTGCAGCTATTGCATGACTTTGGACACAAGCACTCATAAATCCTTCTCCATCAATGATTCCCCCAATTTATCCCCATTTAATTTGTAAGTTGATGGTTTATTCTTGCTTCACAAATTCATAACCTTACATTTATCTGTATTAAACTTCATCTGCCATTTACCTGCCCAAGTTTCCAGTCTCTCCAAGTCCTTCTGAAGAGAAATTACATCCTGCTCTGATTTTACTACCTTACACAATTTAGTATCATTAGCAAAGGTGGAGACTTTGCTCTCGATGCCAACCTCAAGGTCATTAATAAACAAGTTAAAAAGCAGCAATCCCAGTACTGATCCCTGAGGTACTCCACTCACGACCTTAGTCCAACCTGAAAAAGTTCAATTTATGACAACCCTCTGTTGTCTATCCTTCAACCAGTTTTCAATCCAGGTGCATATATTTTTTATAGAGTCCAATTTGCTTTATTTTGTACACCAACCTCTTGTGCGGAACCGTATCAAAAGCCTTTGCAAAATCTAAGTAGACCAATTCAACTGCATTACCCTGGTCTATATTCCTACTTACCTCCTCAAAGAAACAAATAAGGTTAGTTTGGCATGATCTATCCTTCATAAATCCATGCAGAATATTATTAATAATTTTGTTTTCCATTCAGTATTCCTGAATATTAACCCGTATTAAACCTTCGAGTAGCTCCCCACTATTGAAGTCAGACTTACAGGTCTATAATTCCCCGGTTGTGATCTAGCTCCCCTTCTAAATATAGGCACCACATCTGCTTTACGCCAATTTTGTGGTACTGAGCCTGTGGTAATGGAGTCCTTGAATATTAAATATAATGGTTTGGCTACTAATGAGCTTAACTCCTTGAGAACTCTTGGATGCATGCCATCTGGGCCAGGTGCATTATTTACTTTAATGTTTTCAAGCCGCCTATGAACTTCTTCCTCAGTTAACCAGTTGTTCATTAAGAAGAGAAATCCTGGGATTGCAGCAGTGCACAGCCAAGTAGGAGAGGGGACCAGCAACTTGTGGGTTAAATATATATATATTTATTGGTATTACATAGTATCGGGGACACACACTCTGACGCGTTTCGGACAGGGATTGTTCTTTATCAAAGAGCTGATCCGCGTTATTCGCCCTCACAGTCTTATAGAGCACTCCCCACCCACCTACGTCATCGCACTACGTGATTTTGGCGCGAAAATCGCCGAAGTATAACCTCATTGGTTGCAGCTCTCAGCGAATGGGACAGCTTGATGCCATGGGTGTGTATCAAGGGGAGGGGAGTGACGCGCTTCTCACACCAGCACGCAGACCCCTCCGCTGACGCACAAACAGATCGGAGTACCTACTTAAAAAGAGAAACCCCAAAAAAACAATTCATAACAATGAAACAAACCAGTGTCCACTCTTCATAACCACATTCTCCAAACAAGCGGAGCAGATTAGATTCATCCTACAAAAGCATTGGGGAATTCTAAAATTAGACACAGCCCACCCCCCTCACATGTCAGCAGCCCACCCCCCCTCACATGTCAGCAGCCCACCCCCCCTCACATGTCAGCAGCCCACCCCCCTCACATGTCAGCAGCCCACCCCCCCTCACATGTCAGCAGCCCACTCCCCCTCACATGTCCGCACCCCCCCCCTCACATGTCAGCAGCCCACCCCCCACCTCTGCACCAGCCCGTTTTTCACACCCACCCCCCACCAGACCGTTTTTCTCTCACACACACACACACAGACACACACACAGACACACACACAGACACACACACAGACACACACACACACACAAACACACAAACACCTCTACCTCTTGTAGATCAGCACATTCTCTCTCCCCGCCCCCAGCATGCTCTGACCTCCCCGGCATCCTGCATCCTCCTCATGCTGCTTTTGCCCCCGCGCACTGCAAAACCCGGGGGGGGGGGGTAGGGGGGAGCGCTGGAGGAGGGGAGGGGGATGAATCGCCGCCATTTTTTTAAGCTTTTAAAAAAAATTTTTTTTACATTTATTTAATTAATTAACTGGCGCCCGGCCGGAGTCACCGCGGGCCACACAGACAGGCCAGGGGGGCCGCATGCGGCCCGCGGGCCGTATGTTGTGCAGCCCTGGTCTACACCAAGTTGCACTATTATTTGTGTTTTGTCCTTACATGCTTTCACTGGTGTACTGCGCTCCCTGACTTCTCGACATCAACACAAATAGAGGATCAACAAGGAATATCCATTGAAGGTTGAACTGCAATCCATCACCGGTTGTATATATTTTCTTATTTATTTTTTCTTTTTAATATACGTCTCTTATTACAAATGAAAATAATTCACAATAGGGCATCCATAGGAGCGCCTGGTGATTTCTGTGTCTGATCTTACTTTCTATTGCAATTCTTTTTTCATTATCCATTTTTGCTAATTTGATTGCCCTTCTGCAATTTTTCTGCAATTTTTGTTACATTCCTTATAATTCTGATATGATGCCTCCGTCCCTTCTTACTTAAAGAATCTAAACGCCTGCCTCTTCTTTTCCATTTCTTCCCCATCCTATTTATTTAGCCACATTGGTTTTGACTTATTTCTTTTATACTTATTACCCAAGGGTATACACTGATAAGTGTGCTTTTCTAACAATGTTTTAAAGACTGCCTATTTATCTTCTACATTTTTCCCTGCAAAAACATCATCCCAGTGTATTACTTGTAGATTAGTCCTCAGTTTATTAAAATCTGCCTTTCTAAAGTTTAAGGTCTTTGTTGAACCCAAGTAATCTGTTTTTTGATCATTTATTTCAAATGAGACCATGTTATGATCATTATTACCCAAATGTTCTAGGACTTGAATATTTGCTATTACTTCTATATTGTTTGAAATTACAAAATCCAGTATTGCCCCTCTCCTGGTTGATTCCTCAATAATTTGTGTCATATAATTGTCTTTAAGCACTCCCAAAAAAACTGTTTCCTTTTGTTGTAATGCTAATCTCATTGCCCCAGCCTATGTCTGGAGAAGTAAAATCACCCATTATGCAAACATGACCCAGTTTTGATGCCTTCTCAATTTGCAAAAATATTTTAGCTTCCTCAATCGCACAGTTATTTGGTGGGTTATAGCATATCCCTACAAACATTTTCCCTGCACTTTTACGTCCACTGATAATTTCTATCCACAAGGTATCTACATTTTCATCATTCCCTTCATAAACATCTTCACTTATAATAGGTTTTATATCCGGTTTAACATATATGCATACTCCACCTCCTCTTCTATTTGCTCGATCCTTCCAAAAAAGGGAATAACCCTCTAAATTAACTGCCCAGGCATGAGTTTCATCCTACCATGTTTCAGTAATGCAAAACATAAGCTCATATTGAACCCACAAAATAACCACTATATATATATATATACCTTAATAGTAGTGGTGATTACCTAGTCTAGTCTCAAACCTGCTTTGCCATTAAGACCAACCTCACACTGATGATACCCATCAAGGTTGAAACATGTCTGTGAGTGGGTTTAATGGCTTTGCATCTCATCCCAGCCCAGCCTCTGTCTAAAAGCTGTGTTTAAAACAGCATGCATTGGCTTGAGGATTGGCTTGTGTAATACGAGCTTGAGACAAAAGGTGGCACTGAGTGCTCATTTGCATGTCATTTCCCAGAATCCCTTGCTGCAGTGGCAGCGCTGTATGCTGGGTGACAATGGGGAAAGACAGGGTTGCAGACCCTAAGACATGCAAATGAACATACAGTAATATTTATTTGCTTTCCTTTGGAGGGTTTTTGTCACTTTTTTTACTCACCATAACTTAACTCAGTATTATGGTATAGCCTATCCCATAGCCTCTTATGCATATCCAGTTAAAATCAACCCCACACTGATGAGACCCATCAAGGTCGAAACAGCTGTCTGTGGGTGGTTTTCTGGGTATGCACCTTAACCCTGGCTGTGCTCAAAGCTGTGACCATGCAGCAAGCTTAAGCCTATAGGGAACCATGTTAAAAATGGTTTTTGAGGCAAAAAGTGACACTGTGTGCTCATTTGCATGTCATTTCCCAGAATCCCTTGCTGCAGTGGAAGTGCTGTATGCTGGGTGATAATGGGGAAAGGCGGGGTTGCAGACCTGCCTAAGACATGCAGATGAGCATACAGTCGTATTTGCTTTCCTGTGGAGGGTTTTTGTCACTTTTTTTACTCACCATAACTTAACTCAGTATTATGGTCTATATCTATATCTATATCAAAGACAACACAAAAATTAAGTAGCGCTAAAGAGGATGTGAAATAACCCTAATAAATGATAAATTATAATAACATATTTAAAATATTAAAATAAATTAAAATTACCACAATTTAACCTAATAATATCTACAAACCATAACGTGATAGTAAAAAAAAAGGAAAATCCAAATTGAATGTTCCACTCAAACAAAAAATCCAGAGAGAAATAAAGTCCCAATAGAAGATCCAGGGAGCGTCTTTGCAGCTTTAAGGGGAGTGGTATAGCCAACCACTTTTGGAATCTATGAACAAAAAACAAACAAAGCGCAAGCTCCATAGCACGTAACTGAGTAAAAAATAAGGTACATTTATTTAAAAAATCAGCAACCCATAAGAATGTGCACTTACAGGATTTCAAACAGAACCATTCGTGGGAGAGAAATCTCTATTGTGGTCATCTGCGGTGGTAGGGTGCGTCCCAGGTTTGCAGAGTGGATGTAAACAGCCCAGGTTCACCATGAATTGGCAGCAAGATATAAAGGAATCCAATGCCTGCACGTCCTTTGCTCCCTCATAAAATGATTGCTAACACTTGAAATTACCGCCAGCCGGAGCGCAGGAAAGCCAGGGACTCCAAATACACCAACACAAGTGCGATGACGTCACAGCTCTACGCGTTTCGTCACACTGCGGCGACTTCTTCAGGAGATATGTGATTGTCAGGGACAGCCAGTTAAATAGGCTGGATCAAGTAAACCTATTTTCACATTGGTACTAAGTTTCACGACAAATCGTATAAATCTAAAATTACTATAAATATCAACATTACAATGAATAACAACAAAAAAAACATCAATAATTATGTTATTCACATCATACAATGAAAATAGCTAAAACTAAACAATTTAATTATGTATAAACTCAACTAACACAATGACATGTTAGAAAAAGCTGTCCCACTATTACCAATCTAAGTTTCATCAAATATGGAAAAAAAAATATATATATACCAAATTGAAATTAAAACCTAAACCTATCATTTTAGTTTCAAAAGATAATAATAAATCACTATATTAATTAGAATCTAATATGAATATATAAACAACCAAATACCACTATACCATATAAAAATGAATGATAAAAAAAATCTAAATAAAATTGAAAAAATATATTAAAATCAACCTATTTAATTCCTTGTGTGATGAGAACAACATTCACAAAACAATCTTTACATTATATGCACTAACAAAAATTATTAGATTAATAATTCACATTTATTAACATTATATCTAATTACATATAATAACAACAATTGTTACATTAAAAAATAACTAAAATTATAAAAAGATAAAGGAAAAAACTGGATTAACTATTAAATAACACCTACTTTAGGAATCCCCTATATTATATGATATTTCCTAAAGTAGGTGCTCAGCTGCATGTCTTAGGCAGGTCTGCAACCCCGCCTTTCCCCATTATCACCCAGCATACAGCACTTCCACTGCAGCAAGGGATCCTGGGAAATGACATGCAAATGAGCACACAGTGTCACTTTTTGCCTCAAAAACCATTTTTAACATGGTTCCCTATAGGCTTAAGCTTGCTGAATGGTCACAGCTTTGAGCACAGCCAGGGTTAATATAATATATATATACAGTGGTCGACAAATCACCAAAAAATCTACTCGCCAAACAAAAAAATCTACTCGCCACCTAGTACCACACGTGTGCTGCTTGGGCCAATAGGAGCTCGCCACGATGTTAAATCCACTCTTCCGGGGTGTGCAAATGTATAGGTTTGTCGAACACTGTATATATATATATATATATATATATATATATATATATATATATATATATATATATATATATATATGCACTGTACCGTGTATCTGTGTTAATGGATGTAGCACTGAGCTCTGTCTGGTTTTAAACATGTTACAGTAATGCTATGATATGCTAAGCTCCCTCATTTAATCTGTCAGACTTCTTGCATTAGCAAGCATGCATTTAAGTATTTTTTTCAGCCTGTACTATTATCTCATCTGCTCCTTCCTTTCTGCAACAATATGGTTATGTGCCTCATATAACTCCAACTCTTGTGGACACTTAATCACAATCAAAAGCACATAGCATCAAATTGGAGAAAAATAACTCAAGGTGTTGATGCTATTGAGTATGAATAGGAATATGCTGTTTCCTCCTCTCCTTAGCCCCACCCCCAGGCTCCTGCCACCACCTCCTGATTGGCAGCATTACCAATCAGAGTGGAGGAAGCTGCACAGCCCCCTAGCACCAGCCCTCTCTCTCCTTGGTCGGAGAAATCCTGCAGCCCCCCATGCACATCTGGTCACTATCTCCACAGAGGTAATACTTGACATATCTAGTATAATGCTGGACCTGTCTGGTATTACCTCTAACTTTTTTACTGGGAAGTGTCCAAATGCAGAACCGTCTGGTTCATTACTGAACACCTGGCAACCCTAGTCGTGCCCCACAATGCCTTGCCACTGTGGATTCAAAGCATTGTGGGGAGCAACTTTGGAAGCTCCTGTTGTAATTGACAGTTATACCACACTTGCTAAGGTGCAGTGTGGGGCCTTACTAAGTGCCTAGTCCCTACACGGGCTCAGAAACCCACTATACTGCCTAGAATCTGCACTTACAATTTATTTTTTGGGCGAACCCCTAGGAGGCACCTCCCAAACCACCTGCTGAGAATCACTGCTCTATTGTATCATACAGCAGTTACTAACAGACCAGCAAATAGAAATATGACACCAAGACTTAAACACAGAAACATAGAATTTGACAACAGATAAGATCCACTTGGCCCACCTGGTCTGCTGTAAAACCTCAGATCCCATTTGATACAGGCATACCCCGCATTAACGTACGCAATGGGACCGGAGCATGTATGTAAAGCGAAAATGTACTTAAAGTGAAGCACTACCTTTTTCCCACTTATTGATGCCTGTACTGTACTGCAATCGTCACATATGTGCATAACTGATGTAAATAACGCATTTGTACCAGGCTCTATAGTCTCCCCGCTTGCGCGCAGCTTCGGTACAGGTAGGGAAGTGGTATTGTTGTTCAGGACATGCTGACAGGCGCATGCGTGAGCTGCCGTTTGCCTATTGGGCGATATGTCCTTACTCGCGAGTGTACTTAAAGTGAGTGTCCATAAACCGGGGTATGCCTGTACTTGGTTTTCTTTAGTATTTAGGATAGCTTTATATCTATTCCAAGCATGTTTGAATTCCCTTAGTGTACTAGCCCCTACCACATATGTTGGGAGGTAATCCCACAAATCCACCACCCTTTCTGTTAAATACCTCTTCATATTTCCCCTTAGTCTGCCAGCATCAGAGGATGACCTCTTGTTCTAGCATGCCCCTTTCTTTGAAAATGCTTCCCTCCTGTGTTAAAAATGTTTATCTATTTGAAAGTTTCAATGATATCCCCTCCCTTTTATCCTCTAAGCCAGTATTTTTCAACAGGGGTTCCTAGGAACGCTTAGCTTCTCCGGGCATCCCTAAAAGGTTCCCTGCAATTTTCAGGTTTGAAAATTATACCAAATACAGAAGAATTTACAATTCATTTGATCTCAGGCGCGCTATTAGAGAGGGTTGGTGTTCCTTATGTAACGGTGTTTCTTCCATCTGGTGGGAGATTTGGCCATTACGGAACGTGTGGTGCATGATACTGTACCTGCTGGTAACAGGAGGGCTGAGTCGTCCGCCGGTGGTAGTGGGGACACAGGACTAGGCTATTGGGGTTCATATCATACATATCTCTTTAGCAGTGCAGCGCCTCCATCTGCCATAGGTTCCAGGAAATGAAGGTGATCTCCCACAGTAGAACTATTACTCTCCCCCCAGTAAGGCCACGCACCAGGCAGGATGTACATGCAAACAGGAACGGTTTATTTTCTCTTCTGTGCAGCACAGTAACAAGCAGGCTTCTGCCTGAAGCAGTACTTCTCAGCTACCATTGATGGATGGTCCCTGGACCATCACTACAGGCCAAGGGCACCTGCAGCCATCCTAGCTCTTCCCTGCCTCCCCAGCAGAGGCAGAGATATGGTCCACACTCACTCTCCCCCGAAGGGAAGAGGACTGGAGAAGGCCCAATAATTAGCCTCTCCAATGTGTGATCTTCTTTCCTCAAATTGGGAAAGGCACTGCTAAATTTGGGCGGTACCTGCCATTAAGTACATCCAGGAGAAGAGCACCAGGTCCGTCTCATAATTGGTCATGCCCAGTCCTGATGTCACCTCCTTCCGCTGTTACTCAAGTGCAGCTCCTTGGAGGGGGAACCCCCATATCAGCTATTGGCAAGGCCTGATTATACCAGGGCTTACTGCCTAGAGGGAAGCAAACTAGTAGCCACAGATGGCATGGCTACACTTACAATGCATCTGATCTCAGATGCGCTATTAGAGAGGGTTGAGGTACTGCAGAATGTCCCAATACAATTATTGGGTTCCCTAACCAAGAAAAGATTGAACACCATGGCTCTAACATGTCCTTTAGTCTTCACTGACCAGTCTTATGATGTAGACCAGGCCACCGACAGGGGGGTACTGCTGTCCCAGCCCCAGGGGGTTAAGGGGGCCCGGCCACCTTCCAGTACGTCAGTTATCTGCAGTGGGCCCCTTAAGCTGCAGGAAACATAAGTGAAATCTGTTCCCCTCAGCTGAGTAGTGAGTGGAGTCGCAGGGAGGGCGGTGCAGGAGCATGCAGCAGAAACAGTCTGAGAGGTGAGCAGGAATGGCCAAATCAAGGAAGGAGAGAGGGGGAAGGGAAAGAGAAGGGGAGAGAGACTTCACCCACTTTAATTTGTTTATTCATGGCCGGTTGTACAGCAGTCGAGACGCAAAGATCATTGTGATTGGTTAAATGGCTATAATTTCCTTTTCCGCTTTCCATTTTCAGTCATTACTTAAGTATAATTGAAAGCTAGAAAATATAGAAACTCCCACCCCATACCACATGGAGTACTCTCGTGCACGCACAGTGTGCCACTGATGGTGTGGGCCCTGAGACTCTGCCCCTTTTGCCCATTGGATAAAACTGTCCTGGCTGGGGGAAGAGGGGAGGCAAATATATGCTGGGGGTGAAGGAGAGAGCAAGATGTTGGGGGTGGAGGAGAGAGCAAGATGCTGGGGGTGGAGGAGAGGAGAGAGCAAGATGCTGGGGTGGAGGAGAGAGGAGAGCGAGATGCTGGGGGTGGGGAGAGGAGAGAGCAAGATGCTGTGGCGGGAGGAGAGAGTAAGATGCTGGGGTGGGGGAGAGAGCAAGAAGCTGGGGTGGGGGGAGAGGAGAGCAAGCGAAGTGCTGCTGCGGGAGAGGAGAGAGTGACATGCTGCTGCGGGGAGAGGAGAGAGTGACATGCTGCTGCGGGGAGAGGAGAGAGCGACCTGCTGCTGCAGGGAGAGGAGAGCGAGCGACGTGCTGCTGCGGGGAGAGGAGAGCGAGCGACGTGCAGCTGCGGGGAGATCAGAGCGAGCGACATGCTGCTGCGTGGAGAGGAGAGCGAGCGACGTGCAGCTGCGAATAGAGATTGAGCGATGTGCTGCTGCGGGGAGTGGAGAGCGAGCGACGTGATGTTGCAGGGAGTGGAGAGCGAGCGACGTGCTGCTAAGGGGAGAGGAGAGCGAGCGACGTGCAGCTGCGGGGAAAGGAGAGCGAGCGACGTGCAGCTGCGGGGAGATCAGAGCGAGCGACATGCTGCTGCGTGGAGAGAAGAGCGAGCGACGTGCTGCTGCAGGGAGTGGAGAGCAAGTGACGTGATGCTGCAGGGAGTGGAGAGCGAGCGACGTGCTGCTACGGGGAGAGGAGAGCGAGCTACGTGCTGCTGCGGGGAGAGGAAATAAAGTGACGTGCTGCTGCTGCAGGGAGAGGAGAGCAAGCGACGTGCTTCTGCGGGGAGAGGAGCGCGAGTGACGTACTGCTGCGGGGAGAGGACAGAGCGACGTGCTGCTGCGGGGAGAGGAGAGAGAGCAACGTGCTGCTGCGGAGAGAGGAGAGAGAGTGACGTGCTGCTGCGGGGAGAGGAGAGAGAGCGACGTGCTGCTGCGGGGAGAGGAGAGAGAGCGACGTGCTGCTGCGGGGAGGGGAGAGAGGAAAATATGAAATGACTGTGTGAGAGAGACACTAGAGAAAAAAGGAAAGAGAAAGACGTGAGGTGGAAGGGAGCAAAGAGACATGACGATGCAAAGTAACCCAAAATATAATTATTTTGTGGGGGGCCCATACCTCTCATTTGTCCTAAGCCCAAATAATCCTGTTGGTGGCCCTGGCTGTAGATCATGCACCATTTTAGCACTTTTTGCACAATCCCCCATTTATTTACATGGTTTCCAGAATTGAACACTACTCTAGATGAGGTCTCAGCAATGATCAATAAAGTGGCATCACTCTACCTTTCTCTTTATGCTGTACAACATAATATTCTGCTGGTTTTCCACATTGCTGGTCTATTTTTTAGAGTGCTGAATTAATGGCTCACAGGTTCCTTTCTTCTATAGTAGTTGACATTATAGTGCCATTAATCCTGTATTCTGCCTTTGGATCTTCATATTTTATTTTTAAAGCATTGTTGCTCAAATACACAAAATGTTTGTGACATGTTTTTACATGCAACATTTATACAAAACAAAATACAGTTAAAAATGATTTGCACTTATTTTATTAAATACAACAGACAACAATGCAAGAGACAAACTTGAAGTTGAATTTAGCATAGAAATCTCTGTAGTAGAATAAATTGTCCAGAAGATGGCACCCTATACATTTTTTTTGGTTTGCCTGTCATGGTGCTTGAATTACATAAATTGTTCCTGTGAACATATTTCCCATATGAAAAAAAATAATATTGGTGGTACGGTGTGATATTGCAATGTACTGAACTAACATCACTATTAAATTAAATTAAATAGAAAGTCTGTAATAGTTTGACTCTATACTCTTGTATGTTGTGAACTAATCCGTATATTACAGTTAAAAACATTTAGATGTGAAAACACACGTACAAAATGTGCGTTTTTACTTCTAAATTATTTTTAAATGTAATACAGTAATACACTATGAGAGTTGTGCGCTCTTTAGGTGTACTTGTTTCTAGTCATGTAGAGTTTAATGGGGGGTTTTTTAAGCAGCAGACCTATAGGATTGTATTCCGTTCCCAGCTGATAAGGGAAACCTTTTTTTTTTTAATCCACACACACACACACACACACACACACAGTATTTTGGTAGTTCTGTCATGTTATAGACATATTTCAAGTCACTTATTTGTGTTTATATAGATTCACGGATTTATAATAATATTTCATATTTAGATTGTTACTTGATCGCCACTCGTATGGACACTAAGGGCCTCATGCAGTAAAGTCCGTTAGAAAAAAATCGCCAGGGTTTTTAAATCGCCATTTTTTACAGCGTTGCTATCGCGCTATGCAGAAAGCCTTGAATACCAGTGATAGCAACATTTGCAAAAATGGCAAGTAGCTGGCGACGTGAAGATGGCCCCTCTGAAAAGGGCTCACCCGGCGAGTTCTATCTGCTGAAGAGAGAGAGAGAGCCGCCTCTCCCTGCGCAAATCTCGGCAAAAAATAATGTATTTAAATTGTATTAATAGTGTAGATGAGCAGAGGCTCTCCGGAGCAGAAACGTGTTGATTTCATGTCTGGGGGCCCACTGCTTCCCAAGATACAGACCCCGTTATGGGGTGCCGGTATCTCCTATGCATAGGAGATACTGGCACCCCATAACGGGGCCTGTATGTTGGGAAGCAGGGGGTCCCTGGACATGAAATCAACACGGTTCTGCTCCGGAGACCCCCTGCCCCACATAAAACCATAATTTATTTTTTTATGCACAGGATTAATACCAGAGGCCGGCGGGGGCACCTGGGTTGTCCCCACGGGTGTCTGGGGGCCCTCGGGTGATTCCTACTGGTGTCCTCAGGTGGTACCTGTGGGCGTCCGGGGGTCTTCGGGTGGTCCCTGAGGTTCCCGGCTGGCCTGCTGTACCATTCGTGTAAAAATAAATAAAGATGGCCTACATTTCAATAAATACACCTCCCCCAAACATATACAATACAGTAATGTGCAAAATAACTATTATCCAGATATGGATAATAGATCATTTGCCCATTATTAAACAAAACATTAGGCAGCCAGCATAAATAAAGTAAATAAAACTGTTCTACTTATCCCTACCATTATGAAGGGCATCCTCATCAGCATACTGAAGGGCCATGTCCTCCGTTGCCAGATAGAATACATAAAAAATACAATCAAATGGCCCCTAAGCCCTTAATCACCTTAGAGGTTAATAACCGCTATAGTAATTAAGGGGTTAAGCCACCCTCCCCGCTACCACCCAGGAGGCCTAACCACCCACCCCAGACCCACTATACCCATTGATTGGCATAGTAGTACATGTAATAGCAGTACATATAACTACATATAATAGGGGCATGATAAGCTACTATCGCAGTCAATGGTCACCCTAATACAAAAGCACACAATAATCAATCATATACAACAAGAACCTAAACCCCCAAAATCAAAAATTAAAAGCACTAGCCAACCAATGAATTACCTAAATAAAACCACTAGGCATTCAACTAAATAAATCACAACACTAGATAAACAATACATTTAATACATAAAAGCAGTAACCAACACAACAATTAATACAACACATCAATTAAAACCAGTAGCCAGCAAAATACATCATTAAATAAAAAGGCTAAAAAATCTGAATAGTTTTTTTTAAAACAATGGTTTTATGTGAGGGCACAGGGGGTGGGTTGTGTATTGGTGTTTATTACATATTGTAATGGTTATTGGTGGCCTAGGATGTGGGTAGTAGGGCTGTTGTGTGTATTTTTGTTTATTGTAGGTAGTGGGGGTGGGTCAAGGTGGTAGTTGCCCCAAGGATGGGTGTTTAGGCCTACCGGGAGGGTAGTGGGAGGGGTTAACCCCTTCATTACCATAGCAGTATTAACCGCTAAGGTAATGAAATTGAGTCCACCCACAACCCTCCCCTCAAGGCCAAAACACACACCAATTTCATCTCGTATGTTGTCCCTGTGTCAGTGCCATAAAAGGAAGGGGGCAGTGGTGTCAAGTTTTCACATATTTCAAACCTAAAACGTTTTTAGATCTTAATCTATGTCCTAATAATAGATAAATATAACCTGATCAAACAAATGACACAAAACCATGATATTTTTTCTACATTTATTTATCAACAAATGATTCAACATTCAATACAAATGTGTGAAAAAGTATGTAAACCTTTAGATTCAGTACCTGGTGGCACATCCTTGAGCAGCAACAACTTCAACTAAGTGTTTCCTGTAACTGCTGGTTAGTCTCACATCGGTTTTGAGGAATTTTGGCCCATTCCTCTTTACAGAACTGCTTCAGGGCTTCCTTGCATGGACTGCCAGCTTCAGGTCCTGCCATAACATTTCAATGGGGTTTAGGTCCGAACTATGACTAGGCCATTCTAAAATGCATAATATGAGTGCACTTGTTCCCCCCCCCCTTCATTTATTAAAGGGTTTTTACGCTAGGAGGTGTGCGCTCTCTCACTTCTTGAGATATACAGTTGTGTGAAAAAGAAAGTACTGTACACCCTGTTTGAATTCTATGGTTTTACATATCAGGACATAATAACAATCATCTGTTCCTTAGTAAGTCTTAAAATTAGGTAAATACAACCTCAGGTGAACAACAACACATGACATATTACACTGTGTCATGATTTATTTAACAAAAATAAAGCCAAAATGGAGAAGCTATGTGTGACAAACTAAGTACACCCTTACTGCTTCCATACAGCTGCGGCCGCCTTTATCCTAATGTGGCTGGATCCGCGGCCAGATGCGGTATATTTTCTGTTTTTCCGTAGCGCTTTCCGGTATGTTAGCGCTCGGATTTTTAGCGCTGTCCGCTATACTGCAATACCGTCTAAAAACACAGGTGGGCGTCCGTGAGCTGTTTACTTAAAAGTCTAATGCATGTCTAATGCATTATGTCTGTGTGTGCGCGCAGTATTTGTAAAATGGAGGATTTACAGTATACAGTATTACAAAAATATAGCGTCGCGTCTTCGAATATAAAATTATCACATTTCTATACAGTACTGTATGTACTGTATTACAGTATTTTGTAATCAGTACTTTTACTTGTTTTCATACTCTTTATATTATGCATGTACCGTACAGTACTGTATGTCTCATTTGAACATTGTTGAAACGCATAGGCGTGTTACAGTATCACATTCGGTGCATACAGCGCTCTCCCTCTCGCCCCCGCACACACATGGCTAAAGTACTATTTCAACTTCTTATCTACAGTTCAGTACACCTCTCCCAGCCAGATGGCTTTCTGGCTTCAATCATCCCGAACCTGTCATCACATTCCTGCGTGTATAACATACAGAGCCTGGTGTCACATTTCAGCACCTGCGTGTAATCCTCTTTGGGAAGGGACCCAGTTGATGATTAATGCGCATGGGTGTATAACTTCACAATCATGTGGAAGTTCAAGTCTGGAAAAAAAAATATTTCTTTTTTTTATGTTTCGTTTCCAGACATGTGTGTCTGCATAAAAATTCTTGTTATTCTGATATTCTATCGGTACTGTAGCTTTTTAATGTGACACTGGTCATTCACATGCTTGATGTAATTTTATTGGACACCATTAATGTATTTGTACTTACTGCACCCACCAATAAAATAAATTGCTGCTTCTTTTAAATATACCTGTATGTTTTTAATTACAGTACACCATTAATGTTTTTTTACTTGCAGTACTCCACCAATAAAAATAATGTTGATTGTTGTAGATTATATTCATACTGTCAATGTTTTTACTATATTGGACACCATTAATGTATTTGTACTTACTGCACCCACCAATAAAATAAATTGCTGCTTTTTTTAAATATACCTGTATGTTTTTAATTACAGTACACCATTAATGTTTTTTTACTTACTGCGCATTACAGTACATCAAAACAGTATTAAAACGCATTATCTGTATTTGTATTATTATTACAGCAGAACACACATACTGCACTGTAATACATGTACAGAATAAATGCATACTTTTTTGGGGGGGTTATTATACAGTACAGTATGTAAAAAAGTATGTAATAAAGCTCAGTTATTCTATCCTAATCAATAAAATGGCACTGATTCAGATTCAGCAGTGTGCAAGCATCGTTACAAAAAGCGATATTATCCATCGAAATCCCTCCATTTGTCGTTCTCAGCCCGATGACAAAGTTTCTTTTCTGAGGAAGAAAAATAAAAGTATTACAGTAATGGTTAGTTCAAACTACTCAGTCCCCTAAAGAAGTTCCCACAGTCAGTCCCCGCAGTCCCAAAGATTATTTTCTCGGGGGGCGTCTCTTGTTCACATACAGTACACGCATGCGCCTAGATGTGATGAGACATATACTGCACCGACACACTTTATTCGAGCAAATACCCGGTATGTACCTGGCAGATACCTGGAATGCGCCGCTCCTCACCTCTGACAAGCCCCGTTGCATTTGCCTTCCCAGCCTGGGTACATGCCTGGCTGACAGGCGGCTGATCTGTTAAATGATAATGATTAGGATTTAATAGGCTGCAATGCTTCGCGTGTCTACCAGATGGCATAAATTCATGAATTGTAATGCAGTATATATATATGTACTGTGCAGTATTGCAGCCAGCGGGAATAAAATGCTTCAATCCCTGCCGGAAAATAACTCAATGCACTCGGGCAGAAAACAGTCACAAACCTCAATACACCCGGGTATACCCGAATTCGTGGGACTAGCCGAGCTCGAATAAAGTGTGTCGCCAGTGTACTGTATGCGTTTCAACAAGGTTCCAATGCGCATGCGCCTAACTGTAGCAGCTGTGCAGCCAATGATATTGCTGGACTACATTTTGGCGAATTGTGACTACAAGAACTAAATAACCATAAGTAAAGCGATTGATTACAGGAGAATCGCTTTACTGTGCATTGATATTGATATGGTAAAAAAATTATTACATACGGCAGCTGTACCCACCATAGACTTTGCCATTCAGTTGGCGCCGAGCCACTGCCAGTCCCGTAGTCTTGATTATAGACGTAGTTGACAGGTGACAGCGGGCCTGCTACACCTGTAGTTGACAGCTGATGAAGCTGGAAATCGCTTTGGTACATGCAAGCTTGCTGGTATCTGTACGTGAAATCCTGCTCAGGCTGCAGGTATCCAGGCGGGGGCTGATAGCAAGGGTTGCCGGTCAGCAGGTTTTCAGAGACGGTCGGACCATTATTGGAAGCCGGTGCTGGTGCTGGCGCTGGCGCATTGCTTGCCTGCGACTGACGATTCTTAGTTGGTTTGACCATGATCTTTCGAATTTTGAACTCTCCATGATCAAAGATACTGGAAAATTCAGAGGCAACACACCAATACCCTCCTCCTGTAACTCCAGGTGCAGGAGCAATACGAAAAAAACATTGATCGATACATAACTTTTTCCTTATTGCACGCTTCCACCCCAGAGCATTTTGTGAAAATTTGTCAAAATCATACTTTTCGATAAAATGTTGATAAATTTGACCAACTGTGGCCATCTTATCATCTGCTGATCTAATTGCTGACCATATTAAATAAGCATACGTTATGTTGGGCTTTAGGAACACGGACTGCAGTGGTGTACTCATTTCTGGACCTCTCTAGACAATGGAATAGAACATCAGACACTTTGCATTTAGTTTTTAATATGAAACGCCTAAATAGATACAATATTGTACAACTTCTTCAGTACCAAGGTCAATTCACAAAGGACCACTGTGGTATTTTTTAAACACCTGCAAGTTGACACATTACTGAAGCGCATGCGCATTATAATTCATGAATATCTGCCACCTGGCGGATACACGAAGAATTGCAACCAATTAAATCCGAAACATTCTCATTAAACAGATCAAGCGCGGGTGACGCCGGCATGATTGCAACATGAATACGGCACAAACGCCGCACGAACGCGGCGAAGCACGTGGCATTCGGAAAAAGTCACCGGAAAATATCTGTGAAGTGTTAGAATAAAAGGGACTGTGGCTGTAGAAATTAAGATGCTAAGTAGCAGACAGGTGCTGCTAATCAAATGCCCTTGATTAATTGATCATCAGCAAGTGTGACCACCTCTATAAAGCCGAAGTTTTAGCAGTTTGCTGGTCTGAAGCATTCAGGTGTGTGTTAACACAATGCCAAGGAGGAAAGACATCAGCAATGATCTTAGAGAAGCCATTGTTGCTGCCCATCAATCTGGGAAGGGTTATAAGGCCATTTCCAAACAATTTAAAGTCCTTCATTCTATAGTGAGAAAGATTATTCAAAAGTGGAAAACATTCAAAACAGTTCCCAATTTTCCCAGGAGTGGACGTCCCAGCAAATTCACCCCAAGGTCAGACCGTGCAATGCTCAGAGAAATTGTAAAAAACCCAACAGTTACATCTCAGACTCTACATGCCTCAATTAGCATGTTAAATGTTAAAGTTCATGACAGTACAATTAGAAAAAGACTAAACAAGTATGGTTTGTTTGGAAGGGTTGCCAGGTGAAAGCCTATTCTCTCTAAAAAGAACATGGCAACACGGCTTAGGTTTGCAAAGTTACATCTGAACAAACCAGAAGACTTCTGGAACAATGTCCTTTGGACAGACAAGACCAAAGTGGAGATGTTTGGCCATAATGCACAGCGCCACGTTTGGCGAAAACCAAACACAGCATATCAGCACAAACACCTCATACCAACTGTCAAGCACGGTGGTGGAGGGGTGATGATTTGGGCTTGTTTTGCAGCCACAGGAACTGGGAACCTTACAGTCATTGAGTCGACCATGTATACCAAAGTATTCTGGAGTCAAATGTCAGGCCATCTGTCCGACAGCTAAAGCTTGGCCAAAATTGGGTCATGCAACAGGACAATGATCCCAAGCACACCAGCAAATCTACAACAGAATGGCTGAAAAAGAAAAGAATCAAGGTGTTTCAGTGGCCCAGTCAAAGTCCAGACCTCAACCGGATTGAAATGCTGTGGCAGGACCTTAAGAGAGCTGTGCATAAACAAATGCCCACAAACCTCAATGAACTGAAGCAACGTTGTAAAGAAGAGTGGGCCAAAATTCCTCCACAACAATGTGAGAGACTGATAAAGTCATACATAAAAGGATTACTTCAAGTTATTGCTGCTGTTGGTTCTAGCAGATGTATAATGTGTGGTGCTAAGAACCGTATACAGGTTTAATAATTATGGTATAAAGATGATGATTCCTGTTTGATGCCTGGAATATATTCTTGAATCTGGGAGGCTACTGGGTGTGGTATCCTAGTTGGTAAGCCAACGTAAGTGGCACTCAATATGTCCAGGAACCCAAATGCTAATTGTCACCCCAATTGAATAACCAAAATCCCTTAGTGGAACATAATAACCATGTAGCAAGCAAAACTCACAAGTCTGCTGCAGCGTCCATGTTGATCCGAATTCCAGGCAAACAAGGTGTGCTTCCGGCCTTGTAGGTTAGATGCAAATAGGAGAAAGAAATGGCAGAGCACAACCGGAAAAATCCAAGAAAAAGTTTAGAAGTAAAGTACGTTATCCATAAAAATATTTAATGGTCATGAAGGGAAAAATGGCAAGGCATTACCCTACCAACATGTTTCGTGCTACACAGAGCACATTGTCAAGGCATACACATCCTATCATCACCAACATATTTAAAGAAGTGAAAAAAATTGGCTTACCAATCATGAACCATATCTGGGATCCTCCCCACAATCACACCTCTCCAAGTGAGCCCTAACTACCTCCGCGTTTCTGCGCACAGAAAGGGGAAATGCTGGAGTCCCGGGTGAACGCGCTTGCGCAATGACAGCCCATGGACTCCCCGCGATCCCCAGAGTGAGCAAAGCCCGACGGAGGAGGAGGGAAAGACAAGGAGGGAGGGGAAGGCATGTGCATGTCAGGGGAGGGTCACAACCAAAATTAGTGGTTGGTCCCCCACAATATACTAAAAAAATAAAAATAAACTTTATTGAAAAACACGTGATGACAAACACAATTAGAGAAACAGAGATTCCTATCTTGCATGGACAAAAGTTTGTTGTACCATCCAAGATGGAACAATCTGTATACACTGGCGACCAACTTTATTCTTACTTGGCTAGCTCCGCGAATTTCAGAAGATCCCGGTGATGTGCGGTTTTGTGTCGTTTTCTCCCGGGGTGTATAGCGTTATTTTCGCGGCTGTGATACTGCAATGCCATGTAAAAACGCATGGGGGCGTTTGCGAGCTGTTGTCTCTGAAGTCTAATACCTTCGAGGTTCAACCTGCAGTACACAGTCTGTGCGTGCGCGCGCAGTAATAGTAAAATTGCATATTTAATTTATTTTAAAGTACAGTACTGTACATGCTCGGACCCTGTTGGGGGAAAATGAATTTTAATTCTATGGTGAGTACTGTCTTGTTGCCGTATTATTTTGGTGGGGCTGGCTGGGTACTTCTTTAGGGGGCTGACCATTACTGTACTTAAAACGGCTAATGGGGGGATTTCAATGGATAATATTGTACTGTATGCTGATGGGCAAAAAGAATTGTATTCCTAGGTGCCCTAGAACAAAAGTTCCCACGCCAATTGCCCGTGAACTTGACCGCAGCCCTAAGTAGTTCCCACGCCAATTGCGCGAATATAATGTAAAATAACCCGTTCTGTGGGTCTGAGCGGGTTGAAATTTACCTGGTCCTCATGCGGGAGGACCCTTGCCATAGTGGCAAAATATCAGCCTTCCAAGCCCCCCGGAACCGGAGGTACCAAAAGACAGTTTAAAAGCACATTACCAAAGTGGCTTTTTTTCTGCCTTGCAAGTCAATGGCAGAAACCTAAACTTTAACATCACCCTGACTCCGTTCTGTTGTCACGAGAGGGTCGCAATTTGCCATGCAATCCTGCCGCAACTAGGACTACATGGTGACCGAATATGAGCCCTCTAGGTCGAACAGAACCGGAGTTCTGGGTTCCAGGTTTCTGCTCATTGTGACTTAGCCGCTTCAAAGCTTTCTCCGCCATTTGCGCTCAATGGTAGGACCCTCCTCGCCGGCGTGACCCTTTCTCGCCGCCATTACTGCTGGGACCCTGTTGGGGTCAAGTGAAGAGGTTCCTAACATCTAGGGGCAAAATTAATTTTTTTTCTAGGCGCCCTAGAACAGAAGTTCCCACGCCAATTGACCTAGTTCCCACGCCAATTGCCGTAGTTCCTACGCCAATTGCACGACCAGCCAGTTAAAAAAACATGCAGCAAGCCTCTACAGTACATTTGTTACACTGGCAAAGGAGCAGATGGAAACAATGTGAGGCAATTCAACATGGTCTTTTATAAGTGAAGACAATACAAAAACATTTATTTACAATATTGAAGCATTTAAAGTGCACAAAGAAACATTTTTGGTGCATGGGGCACAGGGAGTTAAAGTGACTTGCTTTTTATGTACTGTATTTGGGGGTTGTCTTTGGGGGTTTATTCATCAAATTATTATGATGAACTGAATTTTGAAATTACACTGATGTTAACTACAGTATTTCAGCCACACACCTCCAGAGTTTTTAATCCCTCCCTAGCCAAGCGTCAATCGGCTGAGTCACCCTAGCCTACAGTACCACCCCCCTCTCTTCACTGGGTCGTTGATCTGCTGCATATTGCCATTGTGTTCTTAATCCGCCCATAGCCGAGCTACAAACACTCAGCACACCTGCTTCTAATCACACCATCCCCCTCCCCCAACCCTTAGAGGCCTGTTGTTTGAACGGTAATGCTTTGAAAAATCAACATGGTTTTTTATTGGTGGAGTCAGTACAAAAACATTTATTTACAAATACTGTACAATGTTGAAACATTTAAAGTGCACAACAATTCTAACCATCCATACACAATAATACATTCTGCAGCCTTCATTAAATTCTTCTGCCTGCCACAAAACATTTTTGGTGCATGGGGCACAGGGAGTTCATATGACTTGCTTTTTATGTACTGTATTTGGGGGTTGTCTTGGGGGGTTTATTCATCAAATTATTATGATGAACTGCCTTTTGAAATTACACTGCTGTTAACTATTTCAGCCACACACCTCCAGAGTTTTTAATCCCTCCCT
Source organism: Ascaphus truei (assembly GCF_040206685.1). Taxonomy (NCBI): domain Eukaryota; kingdom Metazoa; phylum Chordata; class Amphibia; order Anura; family Ascaphidae; genus Ascaphus; species Ascaphus truei. The sequence goes on from NC_134486.1 coordinate 150,077,611, forward strand.
AGCCAAGCATACTATATTGCCATTGTGTTCTTAATCCGCCCATAGCCGAGCTACAAACACAGTACGCCTGCGTCTAATCACACCATCCCCCTCCTCCAACCCTTAGAGGCCTGTTGTTTGAACGGTAATGCTTTCGAAAATCCCCTCTCGAATTTGAAATGTAAATCTGATGTGCACAGCACTGTGAGAATAGAGAGTACACTGAGACAGTATTTCATCAGGGTGTGAAAATATTTGTCAGTCACTATGGTTTACAGTCACATGTTTTTAATACAATGCAGTACATTCTTTAATATCTTTAAAATAAAAATATATAAATTCTGGTAAAATATTTTATAAATAAATAAATAAAATAATTCATTGGTGCGCTGTAGGGGTGGCTGTCAATGATTATGATTCGCAGGAAAGTGAATAAATATTTATTTTATTTTGTCAGGAACCAAAAAATACAAATATAAAAATAATCAGGAATAATACATACAGTAATGCAGTCTTTATTAAGTTATTTTGGCAGCTTGAAATTGGATAACCATTTGGAAAACCTTTGTAAAACATGGGGAAACATGAGTAATGCACATTTATAAGAATATTATTTAATACTACAGTATATACAGTACAGTACTGTAATGTACTGTATAATATACTGTACTGTATATACTGTATAGTAAAATTAATTTTTCTTTAGTCTTTATCTTTTCCTCATTCTGTTTGCAGTACAGTAGTTCATTGAGAGAGGAGAGGTTTTGTGTACATCATTGCTGCTGTTTATATACTGTACATTTGACTGTACAAGCAGATTTGACTGGACACAATGCCCCCATCCCCCTAGGCCACCGTTTTTCCTGGAACGACAAGAAAACAAAAAATGTGTGCAGTTATTGTACTGTATTATGGCTGAACTACTGTAGGTGGCTGGTGCAGCTTTGTCTGGAAAAAAAATGGGGCAGTTACTGTAGTAGGCAGTTACTGTAGTACTGTCAAACTAGTGTACTGTATACTGTACTGGAACTACTGTATACTCTGACTACTGTTAAATTCTATGTACTGTAACCTGATGGCTGGTGCTGCTCTCTCTGTAAAGAAAAAACTAACTACTGTATACAGTACTAGTACTCTTACTATCTGGAAAGAAAAAATCTTTGCCATACTTACCTGTAACATACTGTACTTACAATACTACAGCACAGTACTACTTTCCTGATGCTTGCCCATTACGCGCGATGACAATGGGCAACACAGTGGCAATATGGTATATATATTTATTGCAGCGTTCCACGGTGAGTACATCGTTCCAAAAACTCAGTATGCCTTTCAACAACTCGTCCTTTTTGGAGGGTTTCACCTCTTTCCGGATATGGTCCTTCAGCTGATGCCAGACCATTTCGATCGGATTGAAGTCTGGCGACCTGTCATTGGAAAGAAAGGACAATTGGTTTAAGAGCTAAAAACAGAGGGGAACAAAAATGGGACACGGTCTACTGCACTTACTCCGCTGGCGTCTTCACCCAGTTGATGCCGCGCTCAAGGATATGCGCCGTTGACGCAGTGTGCTTGGGATCGTTGTCCTGGTAGAAGCGGTGACCATTGGGGAAGTCGCGTGTGATGTATTGCACATTGTATCTCGGGCACAATGTTGTCTTGGAAGAAAGCTTCATTCATGATTCCTATAGCAAGAAAAGAAAAGTGCTCAAAAAACTGCACAATAGTACAGTACAGTGCATACGGTAAGGCAACACTAGTCAAGTACAGTGCATTAGGCGACATTATATTTGATAAATTTTACCTTCAAAGATGACAATGCATCCCGGTCCACGCCTAGAAATGGCACCCCACACATGCAGCTTCACAGGGTGTTTTGGCCGCGGCTTCAAAGATAAGCGGCCTTTTTTGTGGAACGCAAATCGTGCAAATCTCTCCAGCGACACAGTAGACTCATCAGTGAAGATGCAATCCTGGAAAGTCTCCCCACTGTCGATCCATGCCTGGGCCTGGAGCACTCTTTTGATTTTGTTTGTGTCCCGTATCATGGGGTACACTCTGTAATGACAAGGAATAAAAAAAAATTGCGGCACAGTGCAGTACAGTTTGCAAAACAACACTTTACCTCCTGTACTGTCCAGTACTAACCTCACACGTCCATATTTCCATACAATGCTGCGTCTCATCTTCTTAATGCTGCTCTTGGATACAGTCAGATTGTGCTTTTCCTGCAGAGTGTATTTGACCCTTAATGCACTCCTCTCATCATTCTCCTCACTTATTTTGTCCACCAGAACAGTTGTCTCCCTACAATGTAAAGAAATTATATTGTTTTATTAATATGCAGCAATATAAAATGTATATAAATGTAATGTTGTAATATACAGTACATTAAATATAAATAGACAAAATATATACTGTATACTGTATATACCGTTGTAAGATTAATTGAAATATACAAAAAATGTATACTGCTGTACTATAAATATAAATAGACAAAATATATATACTGTTGTACTATAAATATACAAAATAAATATACTGTTGTAATATAAATATAAATAGACAGTACATCCTATTCAGTATATACCGTTGTAAGATTAATTGAAATATACAAAAAATATATACTGCTGTACTATAAATAGACAAACTACTGTACAGTATGTTGTAATATAAATCAACAGAAATAACAACAGTATTACAGTAGATACAGAACTGAACTGTAGATGTACAGTACAGTTTTCTATATTTTTTTTTTGTTAAGTTTTATAAATATACTTACGCGTTTGTTACCCTTGGTGCCTTTTTCCGGTCTCTGTTTTTTCCTTGTGCATGATAGCTCACGGTGGTTAATGGCACAACGAGGTCAGAAGTAGCTAACCAGCGTTGGATAGCAGCAATTCGGTATCCGCTCCTGTACATCTCCTTAATTTGCATGCTGAGATCCTTTGAAATCTTTTTAACAGGCATTGCTGCGAGTGGAAAGAAATACAAACACAAGAATGTATATTCGATGTTTAGTCGATGTGTATTCTATGTGCAGTCAATACACAAAATGGATGGTGTATTTATACGGTAATGACTAACATTAGAGTACGCCCCTTTTCAACACCTGTACCTGGCCGCCATGCATAAAAGGTCACACACTTTGCATAGGCCACCACTCCAGGATCTTTATCTGAACTTGCCCTTGTCCAGATACTGTACTGCATTGTGCCACCTGCTTCCATGGAGCATCCCCGGTTCTATGGACGCAAGAACCCTCTCACCTCTGCCGTGCCTGTCATGCTGAAAAAGCGAAAGGCGGTTGCCATTTCCACGCCAGGGGCAAAGCGACAGGCTAAGGCCAATAAAGAAAACCTTCTGCTGACCCCAAAGGTTAAGAGTTTTCTTAGACGTAAGCCTCATTATGTGAAGAAGATATACGGTAATACGCTCTCTACGCAAAACGAATGGCAGCCAACCCATCGGACCCGCAGACCACTTCCCATATGCTTCGACGACTCTGCTTTAGCTGTCCCGGAAATCTTCATCCCGTCTTCTCCACCCCCATCTTCTCCGGTTCCATCTGACGACACTGCCGCCTCTGAAATCCACGGGTCACTTTCTCCTTTGCTCTTAGACGACTCTGCTTCTTGCCCGGAAATCCAAAGGTCACCTTCTCCATCCCTCGTCGATGCTACCGCTTCTCCTCTACCGGGTATCCACAGGTCACCTCCTCCACTCACCATCGATGCCGCTTCTCTCCATGGAACCCCCATCTCATCCTCCATTGCACCCATCCCCCCAGATGTCCTGACGCCATGCACAAGAAGCAGCTCGTTGGACCGGATGCTGAATGGGATAAGTGTGGATCTCCCTGGGAATTCTATTGTGCTGGCAAAGATAGATCTACTTCTGGAGACCATGTTAAATGTGGAGCAACGGATGCTACAAATGGAGCAACGGATGGATCAACGGATGGAGAAGATAGAGGCTGACATTGCAGGCATACATTATTTACTCGGTGCTAATGCCCCTGTTTCCCCGATGCCAGAGCAGGAGGGTGACATGGATGTGATGAATGGGACCTTCAACCCCCTTCCATCACCAAGCGCCCCCCCTCCACCACAAGATGTAGTGTACATGTATGCCGTTGAGGAGGACATGACAACCCCGTCAAGACCACGCCAGGAGACAACACGGCGACCACGACCGGAGGAAAGCTTCCTCCCTGACATCCTACCATCGCCCATCGCCACAAGCACACCCGCTCCCAAAAGACCTACACCCGCTCGCATCGAAACAGTGCCTGACATCACCCTGCGCGATCTGACAGCGGCGCTTAGGGAGAAGTATAGGGTGATGAGTGCTGGTGCACCCCACAAGTATGCCTTGATCATTTTTAAGCACCATGTTCCCTGCACGTTGTACTGCGAGTGGGTGTTCAAAGTGAACTACGATGGGAATCGCGTAAAAAAGGCTCTTCCTGCCAATTTAAGGAAAAACATTGTGGAAGAATTGCGGCGCTTTTATACAGTTACAGATCCTGTAATGAAAGGCGTTAGAGACTGCATTAATGGCGTTTTGCGCCATGCAAGGAATCGGCTATGGAGGGACAATGTGGAGGACTGTCAGTGAGACCATACTGTTGTGCTGAACTGTATTGTACTCTCCATGTTTTGCCCTACAGTACCTGCTGTACTTAAACAAAGGAGATGTTGTTGTGTGTTTTTTTTCACAGGACATGCACAACTCCAGTTTTCAATGTTTTCAATGTTGCCCTGAAAACCTGCAATGTTTGCTGCCCTCTAGGACTGAACTGGTGCAGGTCTGACTGACAGTGTTGCGCACCATCCCACTGTACTGTACTGAGTACAGTACTGGGTTTCTTTAATAAAGGAGATGTTACTTAAAATGTCACTTTAACTCCCTTTGCCCCATGCACCAAAAATGTTTCTTTGTGCACTTTAAATGTTTCAATATTGTAAATAAATGTTTTTGTACTGACTCCACCAATAAAAGACCATGTTGAATTGCCTCACATTGTTTCCATCTGCTCCTTTGCCAGTGTAACAAATGTACTGTAGCGGCTTGCTGCACGGTTTTTTAACTGGCTGGTCTCGCAATTGGCGTAGGAACTACGGCAATTGGCGTGGGAACTAGGTCAATTGGCGTGGGAACTTCTGTTCTAGGGCGCCTAGAAATAAAATTCATTTTGCCCCTAGATGTTAGGAACCTCTTCACTTGACCCCAGCAGGGTCCGAGCAGTAATGGCAGCGAGAAAGGGTCACGCCGGCGAGGAGGGTCCTACCATTGAGCGCAAATGGCGGAGAAAGCTTTGAAGCGGCTAAGTCACAATGAGCAGAAACCTGGAACCCAGAACTCCGGTTCTGTTCGACCTAGAGGGCTCATATTCGGTCACCATGTAGTCCTAGTTGCAGCAGGATTGCATGGCAAATTGAGACCCTCTCGTGGCAACAGAACGGAGTCAGGGTGATGTTAAAGTTCAGGTTTCTGCCTTTGACTTGCATGGCAGAAAAAAAGCCACTTTGGTAATGTGCTTTTAAACTGTCTTTTGGTACCTCGGTTCCGGGGGTCTTGGAAGGCTAATATTTTGCCACTATGGCAAGGGTCCTCCCGCATGGGGACCAGGTAAATTTCAACCCACTCAGACCCACAGAACGGGTTATTTTACATTATATGTACTTGCAGTATATACAGGATTTATATATTTTTATTTTAAAGATATTAAAGAATGTACTGCATTGTATTAAAAACATGTGACTGTAAACCATAGTGACTGACAAATATTTTCACACCCTGATGAAATACTGTCTCAGTGTACTCTCAATTCTCAGTGCTGTGCACATCAGATTTACATTTCAAATTCGAGAGGGGATTTTCGAAAGCATTACCGTTCAAACAACAGGCCTCTAAGGGTTGGGGGAGGGGGATGGTGTGATTAGACGCAGGCGTACTGTGTTTGTACTGTAGCTCGGCTATGGGCGGATTAAGAACACAATGGCAATATGCTTGGCTAGGGAGGGATTAAAAACTCTGGAGGTGTGTGGCTGAAATAGTTAACAGCAGTGTAATTTCAAAAGGCAGTTCATCATAATAATTTGATGAATAAACCCCCAAAGACAACCCCCAAATACAGTACATAAAAAGCAAGTCACTTTAACTCCCTGTGCCCCATGCACCAAAAATGTTTTGTGGCAGGCAGAAGAATTTAATAAAGGCTGCAGAATGTATTATTGTGTATGGATGGTTAAAAAAAGCAAGTCACTTTAACTCCCTGTGCCCCATGCACCAAAAATGTTTCTTTGTGCACTTTAAATGTTTCAATATTGTAAATAAATGTTTTTGTACTGACTCCACCAATAAAAGACCATGTTGAATTGCCTCACATTGTTTCCATCTGCTCCTTTGCCAGTGTAACAAATGTACTGTAGCGGCTTGCTGCACGGTTTTTTAACTGGCTGGTCGCGCAATTGGCGTAGGAACTACGGCAATTGGCGTGGGAACTAGGTCAATTGGCGTGGGAACTTCTGTTCTAGGGCGCCTAGAAATAAAATTCATTTTGCCCCTAGATGTTAGGAACCTCTTCACTTGACCCCAACAGGGTCCGAGCAGTAATGGCGGCGAGAAAGGGTCACGCCGGCGAGGAGGGTCCTACCATTGAGCACAAATGGCGGAGAAAGCTTTGAAGCAGCTAAGTCACAATGAGCAGAAACCTGGAACCCAGAACTCCGGTTCTGTTCGACCTAGAGGGCTCATATTCGGTCACCATGTAGTCCTAGTTGCGGCAGGATTGCATGGCAAATTGCGTCCCTCTCGTGGCAACAGAACGGAGTCAGGGTGATGTTAAAGTTCAGGTTTCTGCCATTGACTTGCATTGCAGAAAAAAAGCCACTTTGGTAATGTGCTTTTAAACTGTCTTTTGGTACCTCCGGTTCCGGGGGTCTTGGAAGGCTGATATTTTGCCACTATGGCAAGGGTCCTCCCGCATGGGGACCAGGTAAATTTCAACCCGCTCAGACCCACAGAGCGGGTTATTTACATTATATTCGCGCAATTGGCGTGGGAACTACTTAGGGCCACGGTCAAGTTCACGGGCAATTGGCGTGGGAACTTTTGTTCTAGGGCACCTAGGAATACAATTCTTTTTGCCCATAGATGTTAGGCACTGTATACCACTGTACAGTGTACTGTGGAAGACACATAATGAAACGATACTGAATATGTAGAATAAATGCATAGTTTTATTTATTCAGGGTTTATTACACAGTATACTGTACGGCTGGAAAACATCAGCATACAGTACAATATTATCCATCGAAATCCCCCCATTGGCCGTTTTCTTTTCTGAGAAAAAACAAAAAGAAAAGTTTTAATGTACAGTACAGTACAGTAATGGTCAGCCCCCTAAAGAAGTACCCAGCCAGCCCCACCAAAATAATACGGCAACAAGACAGTACTCACCATTGAATTTCAGCTTGCGCCGGCGCCGGTCCACTGCCAGTCCAGCTTTCTTCATCATCCACGTCGATAGTTGGCAGCGGGACTAGTCCACCTGTAGTCAGCAGGTGAGGCTGGAAATCGCTTAGGTACATGCAAGCTTCATCAAAACTGCACGCCAAATCCAGCTCAGCCTCAGGCTCAGGGTTGTCACTGACAGTGGGACCGTCATTGGAAGCCGGTGCTGGTACATAGCTTGGCAGCGACTGTTGCTTCTTAGTTGGTTTTAACACGACCCTTTGCCTTTTGCCGCCTCCATGATCATAGATACGGGAAAAACCCGGTGATACACACCAATACCCTTCAACAAATTGGGGCTCAATACGGGGAAAACAGGGGGTCACTACATAACCTTTTCCTTATTGCACGCTTCCACGTATGAGGAGTTGGCGAAAATTTGTAAAAGTCATATTTTTCGATAAAATACTGATAAATTTGAGCAACTGTTGCCATCTTATCCTCTGTTGCATTAATAGCGGCCCATATCAAATACGCGTAACTTCTGTCAGGTTTTTGGAAAGCAGGCTGCACTTGAACACTCATGGCGGGTGGGTCTCTGGAGAATAGTGTAACACAAACTGAAACTGGTCTTTGTCTTTCTTTAATATGGAATGCCTAAATTGATACATTTTGGCAACTCTTCCTTCAGTCTCAAGGCCAAGTTACAATGGCACACTGTGGTACAGTATCTTTTTTAAACGAAACACCTGCAAGCCGACACATTACTGATTCGGCGCATTACAAGTCATGAATTTATGCCATCTGGTGGACACGCGAAGTATTGCAGCCTAGTAAATCCTGAACCATTATTAATTAACACATCAACCGAGCGTCAGCCGGGCATGCGCCTGGCTGGGAAGGCAAAAGGAGCCCGGCATGCTCCGGGTGAACAGTGTCACATTCCAGGAACATGCCAGGTACAAGCCGGTGATTAGTAAGAATAAAGTCTGCCGCAGCAGTATTAAAAACATAACTTTACATATGTATTGTTTAATACCTTGAGCTAAATAACTAACAGTTGTTATTTCAAAAACATATATTTTGGAAATGCTCAGAAGAATTGCTTTAAAAAAATCAATAAAGAATTGGATATGGAATATTTTATAAAGTATAAACACAATGATATAATTTGATTTAATTGTTCATAAATGAAAACATAATGTTTCCATATCATGAAGAACAATATAGGTGTCAATTGTGTGTGCATATATGGACATCCGCATGTATGTGTACATGCAGATGTACACAGAAGCACACTTATGAAAATCCATATACATGAATGTGAAAGAAAACCAACAAATGCCAACGTAACATGGTTCACGTAAAGAATATCCTGTTTCTATTAGATAATATCTAAATACTAAAATTAAGAAGAATATCTTAAAACATTAAACAGAAGATCAATGAATAAACATGAACCATGAATCCGTATAGATGTTAGTTTAAGGATATACCATATGGCAATTATAAATGCCTATACTTAGATCTATAAGATGTTTTTTTTTTTTAAAGAGATTTTATTAACATTCTTTTGAATATTTTAGAGATCCTTAAGATTTGGATATAGACAACGGATATGGAAAAGTTACAACCATATCCTGAAGGAGGAGGAAAAGAAACACAATCCGATAGCCAAAACTAAGAGAATGTGTCTGATCAATAGTACCATATCTTATTATAAACCAATGTATAGTCACCAAAGAAAAGAGAGCCATATATAGGATCTCAATATATTGGCTTAGTTTTCTAGAAATGGACCTAGGTCCCAATCTGAATTTAACCCAAAAGGAATACTCGTCTTAATGGTGAATTTCCAGAATAGTTCTCGGTGGACTAAGGCATTGACTCTGTTACCACCTCTAACAGATTGTGGTACCTGTTCTATTCCTGAAAAGGAAAAAGCCCCCAGACCTACAGAACTACAACAAGAAAAGTGGTTCGACACTGGGTGCGTTAGATCGGCCCTTTCTATGAGTCGCACATGTTCCATAATTCTTGTCTTGAGGGCTCTAATTGTGCGACCCACATATTGTTTGCCACAGCGACAGGTCAGCAAATAGACCACAAGATGCGTATTACAATTAATAAACGTTCTGGCTCCATATTGCTGACCTGTCGCTGTGGATGAGAAATTGGGACCGATATTCATGTATTTACAAATCTTACAATGTGAGCATCTAAAATTTCGAGTTGGAATTGATGCATGAGTTATGTTATCTGACTGAAAAAAGCTAGCAGAGACAAAATTTGAAATTGTCTTTGCTCGTCTGAATACAAATTTTGGTCCTTCCTGAAATATCATTTTTAAGGCTGGATCCACTGACAACACACTCCAATGTCGTTTAACGATATTCTTTATTTATTCGGATTGAATACTATATTTTATTATGAACATTGGAGTATGTTGTGGTGTCAATTTCACTTTATGTTTTGTTTGTTATCATTGTTTATTAGATTGCTATTTTTAAAGAGAGATGATCTGTCCATTAATGCTACTTCATCAAAAGCCCTATGAAGGTCCTTCTTGTTGTATCCTCTATTCTGGAATCTGTCAATGAAATCTTTCGATTGTATTTCAAAATCTTCATAATTTGAACAATTTCGTCTGATACGAATGAATTGTCCCTTTGGAATTCCTCGTATAAGGGACTTAGGGTGGCAGCTGTCAGCTCTTAAAAAAGTATTACGAGAATTAGCATTTCTGTATATATCACTCTGGATGGATTTGTCTAAATCAATAAACAAAAGCAAATCCAAATAGTGAATGTGGTGAAAAATCATAATTGTGCGTGAAGTGCAAATTAAAATTATTATCATTTAAGTGATTAATAAATAAAAATAAGGTTTGTGCTTCCCCATTCCAAATAAAAATAAGTAAAACAACACAAGATGGCGCACTATATTCGGGGACAATACAAGGAGCTTTCAAAAGAACTATTCATCCCACGGGCAGTACTAAGGACTCGGGGCCATCCCTTAAGGTTAGAGGAAATTAAATTTCACCAGCAACAAAGGAAAGGGTTCTTTACAGTAAGGGCTGTTAAAATGTGGAATTCATTACCCATGGAGACTGTGATGGCAGATACAATAGATTTGTTCAAAATAAGGTTGGACATCTGTAGCCATGTGTAAAATTGGTGTACAGTACATATCTCTTTCTCATGCTGGCAGTAGACCTGGTAAGTATGCAGGATTGCCAGCAACAATCATGGAGGTTTGCCCTCAAACCCTGGTGAGGTGTCATATGTCCCAAAGGAAGTGACAACAAGGTTCCGCAAATTTAGATCCCAGCCGGGGCGTTGGGTTCCACCAGGGGGAGAATGTAGCCATGTGTAAAATTGGTGTACATATCTCTTTCTCATGCTAGCAGTAAACCTGGTAAGTATGTAGGATTGCCAGAAACAATCATGGAGGTTTGCCCTCAAACCCTGGTGAAGT
>NC_134486.1:150093530-150146030 GCF_040206685.1 Ascaphus truei
AATTAAATCTATATATTGGGGATGCAGATGGTAAATAATAAATCCCAAGTTGTATATTGCACACAAAAGAGACTGTAATATAGGTAATAAATGTAGATGTGAACAGATCTATATAGACAAAATAATTGATATTAGAAAGATTCAAATAAACAACATAACCATTAGAGAAAATGTAATAATCACATAATAGATATATATTGTATTAAAAAGTCAAAATATTTGTATCAATATATAAAAGTAATCATAATTAAAATTTTATGTAAAAGGAGAAAATCCTATCCCAAGAAATGTTTCAATTCACAATCAGTATTTATACCCCTGGGTGATAATGACCCGAGGGTATAAATCCAAAACATTTCCCTTTTATTGAGGGCTGCATCTCTGTTACCTCCTCAAGCATGTTTAGGAATGTGTTCTAAGGCACTAAATGTAAAGGTACTAATAGAACCTAATGAATAAGTAGAAAAATGCTTGGATACAGGTAAACTAAGATCATTCTTTTTAATGGAGCGAAGATGTTCATAAATCCTGATTTTTAAGGGGCGTACAGTCCTGCCTATGTAAATACTTCCACACATACAATTTAATTTATAAACAACATAATTGATGGTACAGGTCATAAATTGTTTAATTTTATATATTTGTTTACATTCAATGCTTGAAAGGGGTATTGCATATTTACAATAATTTGTGGAACCCCTTTGGAAAATTCTGTTTTTGTTTATTTAAGTTTGACATAAACAAACTTGGGGAAAGATGATAACCAATTGTTTTTGCCTTTTTATAAACAAACTTAGGGGTGTTTTGTAGTAGTGTAGTGTAGATGTGCAGGGGGTCTCCGGAGCTGAACCGCGTTGGTTTCAGGTCCGGGGACCCCCTGCTCCCCGAGATACAGCCCCCTTTATGAGGTGCCGGTATCCCTCTGCATTTAAAGGTCCCGATCACGTGACCGTGGCCTGTAAACCAAGCAGAGGGATACCGGCACCCCCTAAAGGGGCCTGTATCTCGGGAAGCAGGGGGTCCCCGGACCTAAAACAAAAACGTTTCTGCTCCGGAGACCCTCTGCACATGTACAGTATAAATAAAACACTTATAAAAATAAACACTCGTTCCTTACCTTAGCGGCTATGTGCTATGGTAACGAAGCAGCATTTCTGTATTTTAATAATATTGTACAGTGAGCAGGGGGTTCCCTGAGCCAGAAATTAATGCTCAGGGGACCCCCTGCTCCTGCACAATATTATTAAAAATACAGAAATGCTGCTTCATTACCATAGCTGAGAGACGCTAAGGCAATGAAGGGGTTAACCCACCGTGCCCGCTTTATTGTGGGTAGCGGGGGTGGGTGAAGGGGGTATTTGGCCCTTGGTCTGAGTTTAGGACTTGCGGGGGGGTTGCGGGTGCACTTAACCCCTTCACGGCCGTAGCAGTTAATACCGCTACGGTCATGAATGGGTTAACCCCTCCCGCTACCCCCCCGCAAGCCCTAAACAACCATCATTGGGGCTAATACCCTCTTCACCCACCCCCGCTACCCACAATAAAAAAAATTCACACATAGCAGCCGCCCAAAAAATAAATAAATAAATCTAAATAAATAAATAAATACATGAATATAAATAAATACATTTAAAATACATTTTTATTCATAGTGTAGATGTGCAGGGGGTCTCCGGAGCTGAACCGCGTTGGTTTCAGGTCCGGGGACCCCCTGCTCCCCGAGATACAGCCCCCTTTATGAGGTGCCGGTATCCCTCTGCATTTAAAGGTTCCGATCACGTGACCGCGGCCTGTAAACCAAGCAGAGGGATACAGGCACCCCCTAAAGGGGCCTGTATCTCGGGGAGCAGGGGGTCCCCAGACCTAAAACCAAAGCGGTTCAGCTCCGGAGACCCCCTGCACATCTACACTATGAATAAAAATGTATTTTAAATGTGTTTATTTCTATTCATTTATTTATTTATTTATTTAGATTTATTTATTAATTGTGCTGCTGCTGTGTGTGAATTTTTTTTTATTGTGGGTAGTGAGGGTGGGTGAAGGGGGTATTAGCCCCAACGGTGGTTGTTTAGGGCTTGCGGGGGGGTAGCGGGTGCACTTAACCCCTTCACGACCATAGCGGTATTAACTGCTACGGTCGTGAAGGGGTTAAGTGCTCCCGCAACCCCCCCGCAAGTCCTAAACTCACACCAAGGGCCAAACACCCCCTTCACCCACCCCCGCTACCCACAATAAAAAAATTCACGCACAGCAGCCCCACAATTAATAAATAAATATAAATAAATAAATACATGAATATAAATAAATATATATGTATATATATACAGTATATATGTATATATATACAGTATATATATATATATATAATAACAATCCCTATACATATATATATACTGTATATATATATATACTGTATATATATATATATATATATATATATATATATATATATATATATATATATATATATATATACATGTAGAGGTATCAGTACCGTGTTAGCCGAGCTTCAATAATCAAAAAATAAATAGATGATACCGTTCTGTGGCTAACGAAATGCTTTTATTTGTGCGAGCTTTCGAGATACACTGATCTCTTCTTCCGGCGATGTTACAATGAATGAAGCAAGGATAACTTAAAAACAGTGTCTCTTGGAATGTTATCTGTGCTTCTCCTTCCCCCGGTGTGGATGTGTTTTATGGCTAGAGGTGTCAAAGGGTAACTGAAAGCAAGTGAAGAAAGAGTGTGTATGTGTATCAGTGTGAATAAAAATGAATGGAGAGCCCACAGTATAAACAGTGCTCTACACAAGGTGTGTGTGGAGTGAGAGGGATATAAATGGTGTGGGTGGGTGTGGAAATGTGAGAGTTTGTAGCACAACTAAAAGTGTGTGTGGATACTATGTGGTCCCTATTGGTGTATATGGATGGAAAAATAAGGAGTATTAGTATGTGTGAGAGACAGCTGTGTGTGCATACATATAGCACAGTATGTACAGACATGGCCTTTAGCGCTCATGGGAAGAGAGTTCGCTAGTGTCAGTAATGACTCATAAAATTTCGATCTCTGTTTAGGCCACTGCTAAGTGTCCCGAACAGTTGCATAAATTTGTATTCATGCAACCGTCTCTCTTTCGGGGTTTTAAGATTACCTTTGAGTATGGCAACCCTCAGATCGTTCATCTTATGGCCAGAGTCAGAGAAATGTTCGCCAACAGGACTGTCTCTTGTTCCGCGTGTGATGCTGTGGCGATGCAGGTTCATTCTCTTGTTTAGCCCCTGTCCTGTCTCCCCTATGTAGTAGCAGCCCCCTGGGCATTTCATGCACATGATGAGGTACACGACATTGCTGGAGGAACAGGTGAACTCTCCTCTGATTTTGTATTCCCGATTCTTGTGTGGTATTTGTATTGTGTCCGCTGTGTAGAGCATTGCGCAGGTTTTGCATCTTGGGTCCTGGCATGGTTTTGTCCCGCATTCAGTTGTACTGCTGAATACTTTACTCCTCACCATAATATTCTTGAGATTATGGGGTTGTCTGTATGATAATAAGGGTGCTTCAGGGAAGACCTGTTGCAGTCTTGTATCTTCCTGGAGGATGGGTTGTAGTTTCCTGGCGATCTTGCGTAGGTCTCCTAGGTGTGGGTTATATGTGACCACCAAAGGAACCCTGTCGCTTGTCTCCTTCTGTTTGTATTCAAGGAGATCACTTCTTGGTATTCTGGTGGCTTTGTGAATTTGCTGGTCTACAATTCTGTGGTTATATCCACGGTTTATAAAGTCTGATCTCAAGGCTTTAATCCGCTGGTCTCTGTCTGCTGTGTCGGAGCATATCCGGTTGTATCGTATGGCTTGACTGTAGATGGTTGCATGTTTGGTGTGTGTCGGGTGGAAGCTGTTGTCCCTCAAATAGCTGGCTCTGTCTGTAGGTTTGCGGTATACAGAAGTCTGTAGTTGGTTGTTCTTTATAGTAATGGTGGTGTCTAGAAAATGTACTTCATCCGGGGAATGGGTGAGTTTGAGGTTGATGGTCGGGTGGAAAGTATTGAAGTTGTCATAGAACTGTAGGAGGTCCTGTTCGCCAGAGGTCCAAATCAGGAGGATGTCATCGATGTAGCGAAGGTATGTAAGGGGTTTCAAGTGACAGGTGGACAGAAAGTCACTTTCCAGTTTTGCGCAGAACAGATTGGCATACTGTGGCGCCATCCGAGTACCCATAGCGGTCCCGGTTGTCTGGAGGTATGTGTCATTTCCAAATGTGAAGTAGTTATGGGTCAGAATAAATTCAATGCATTTAGTCGCTGTCTCTGTGAGTGGCTCCTGCGATCCCAGAAAGTATCTGCAGGCTGAAATCCCATCCTCGTGGGGGATGTTTGTATAAAGTGACTCTACATCCATAGTTGCTAGTAGTGTTCCTGTAGGGAGGGGGCCAATGGCATTCAGTTTGTTTAGCAGGTCGGTGGTATCCTGGATATAGCTGGGTGTGTTCCTGACAAGTGGTTTTAGAATGCCCTCCACCCAGCCAGAAATATTCTCGGTAAGTGTGCCAGATCCAGAGATAATAGGGTGCCCAGGGTTACCCTCTTTGTGAATTTTAGGGAGCATGTAGAATGTGCCAGGTTTTGGGTTAGCTGGTATCAGGTCCAGAATTTGTTCTCTTGTGTGGATCGGGAGTGTTTTAATGATCCTGTTGAGTTCTCGCATGTATTTTTTAGTTGGATCCTCCTGCAGTTGGGTGTAGTACTTTGAATCAGAGAGTTGCCTGTGTGCTTCCCGCAGGTAGTCTGTGGTGTTCATTATGACCACTGCTCCTCCCTTGTCCGCAGGTTTGATTGTTATGTTGTGGTTGGCCTTTAGCGATTCTATGGCTCTCCTCTCCATCAGTGTCAGATTATATGTTTGTTTCCTTTCTTTGTCCAGGATGGTGGTTTTGGCGCTGTGTCTGAAGCTTTCAATGTACCGGTCCAATGTGGGGTTGCGCCCAGTTTGTGGGATCCAGTTTGATTTTTGCTTCTCCCTGCTCATGTGCAGCGGCTCTCCTTCTGCAGTGTTGGCATAATCTTGGTTGTGTCTGTCATGGAAGAACTCCTTAAGACGCAGCCTTCTGAAGTATTCTTCTAGGTCACTGCACAGCTCAATCTTGTCCATAGGCTTGGTAGGGCAGAATGTGAGACCCTTTGATAATACTGAGGACTCTGCTTGATTAGGTGTGTAATCTGAGAGGTTAACAGTGCAGTCCTGTTCTTGGTGACTGTCAATGTTTGTATTATTAGTTGTTGTGCTGGCTGCTGCAGAGTATCTCATTCTTAGCCTCAGTCTGTGCAGTTTCTTTTCCTTATTGCTAATTAGACCCTTCAGGATCTATATATATATATATACTGTGTGTGTGTGTATATATATATATATATATATATATATATATATATATATATATATATATATATATATATATATATATATATATATATATATATATACAGTATATACACACACATGATGAACCAATATACAAATAAATGTAGAAGGGTTATCAAAACCATACTGTCCTACAAATAACACTTCTCCATACAGACACACTACATTACAATGAATTTCCTTTAATAATCCTAACTGATCTTACAATCTAAATCATCAAATGACAAAGAAAAACCTCACATTCCAATCAATACATTGCATTTACATTGTATTTATGATGCATAAAATCTATGCACCATATACATTCTGCAAATGAATCTGAACAATATCATTGCAAGCAAAATACAGATAACTCCAAACAAGTCAACTATTTTAAGCAATCAAGTAAACAAAAATCAATATATAAGTACCAACCAGAATACAAAATTTAAAACCAACGCTAACCCTTACCAAGGATTACATCTATCTAATTGTAAAAAACATTATACTGTACACACATTGAAGCATTGCAATAAACAACATACAGTACAGTACATCCCCTGTATCTCCCTGCCTTGAGTGTAATCTGTGTAAAGCCCCCTTCCCCCTAATGTTTCTGTTAAATCTCTCTGCCTTGAGTGTAATCTGTTTAAAGATCCCTCCCCCCTAATGTTTCTGTTAAATCTCTCTGCCTGTGTTGCTGTGAGTACAATTTATGTAAATGTGGGGAGGGGGGGGGACCCGATGTGCATACTGTGAGGTCTAACCACCCTCACCCCCTACCCACATACCGTTACCCCCCCCCCCATCCTGGCCATGGCCTCTCCGCTTCTGCAAAACAGACACAAAAATTAAAACATACAAAGTAATGTCCCCTAACCCCTTAATCACCATAGCGGTTATTAACCGCTACAGTCATTAAGGGGTTAACCCACCCTCACCCACCACTCGGGATGCCTACATACCCTCCCACACTAACCCCCCCGTGAGTCCTAACCACCCTCACCCAGTACCCACAAGGGAGGCCTACCCACATACCGTTGGGAAAACACCCCCCCCACCCCCAGTACCCACAATAAAAACAACACAGTGACCCACAATAAACATCATTCTATTTCTTAAATACATTACCCACCCCCTGTGCCCCCCCATAAATACATGATTTATCCTTTTACATACAGGGTTCATAACGCAGCCCCACGCGAGTCCCCGGTGGGCTGGCGGGGCATCTGGACAGACCTACAGGGTACCAGCAGCCCTTTTTAAACAGGTTCTGGAGGCCTGCTGGTGGGTCCCGCCAGCACCATGGCCCCCAGGTGGTCTCCTTGGGTCACCGTGGGCCACAATTGGGTCCCCATGGTAGGCCCAAGGATGTCTGGGAGCCCCGGGTCAGACCCACAGGTGTCTGCGGGGCCTCAGGTGGTTCCCACGGGGGTCTGGGGAACTCACGGGTGCTCACTACGGGTCCGCGGTGCCCTCACAGAAGTGGGACCACACATCATCATCCCCGCACCTACGGGTCGGCGGTGACCCCCACAGAAGTGGGACCACACAGCTTCATCCCCGCAGACTACGGGTCGGCGGTGCCCCCACAGAAGTGGGACCACACAGCTTCATCCCCGCATGTGTCACCCGTGGAACCACCAGCCTGATACCCGTGAGATACCCGAGGAAACCACAGGTGGTCTCCAGAGGTCCCACGCAAAACCACGGAACTAACCCTGAATGTAAAAAAAATAAACCTGGCCTATACATTCAATACATACACCCCCCCCCCCCCCAACACCTACAGTACAATAATGTGCAAAATAACTATTATCCAGATATGGATAATAGATTAATTGCCCATTATTAAAAACATTAACTAGCATATTCAAATAAATAAAGTACTACTGACCTCATCAATACGAAGTGTCCGTCGCCAGCAACATCCTTGTCTTGTCCACAAAATACATTGCCAAAACAAAGCCAATACATTGCAATTACAGCCAGATATCAATTAACCCCTTAATCACCTTATCGAATAATAACCGCAAAGGTAATTAAGGGGTTAAGCCACACTGGCCCGATACCCACCCTTCACCCATGAATTTGTACAGTGGCTTCATCATGCAACTATATATACAGTACAGTATATATATATATATATATATATATATATATATATATATATATATATATATATATATATATATATATATGGAAAAAAGAACAAAAAAGAAGAAAAAAAGAACAAAAAAGAAACAGGCGCACACCTAGTGCATTACCACAATAAAAATTTATTGGATGAACATAAAATCTAACAAATGGCCACTCACAAGGATACAGCAAATAAAAGCATGTATGAGATAGGCTCTCATGTGCCTTGCAGCTCAGTCACCAGCGTCCGTCCGCAATCAGTGGCGTCGTCACGTGGATCAGCCTCGCGAACCGGAACCGGAAGAGGGGTCTTTCACCTTCAGTGCTCCACCAAATCGGTCCCTCCGGGAAACAGGCACCCCAGATGTATAATAGTACAAGGTAGCAAGCCGGGAGAGCAGCACACGGGAGCCAAGAGTTCTCAGTCAACCTGCATCAGTGTTTGTGGGCAAATGGCGGCCGGACTCTAGCCACGCCCTACGCGTTTCGTCATCAAATGGCGACTTCTTCAGGGGTAACCCTTCAAGCATATGTCCTTAGTATTTATAGGGAGGTTAACAGCAAGTAGCCAATAAAGCTTAATTGAATTTAAAGCAATCAATTGAATCAATTACACATATGTATAATTAGAACCTGTAAAATCAATTTCTAAATATTTTGAGGACCCCATCGATGTCCAAAGAGTAACATGCAAACTATATATTGAAACAACATAACTGATGTTCTGAATGTGCTTGATATTATTGATGATGTGAATACAATTAATAAGTGGAATATGACAAGCTGAATCAATAGACAAACAGCACTACAAGGTGCATAGTAATTAAATATAAGGATTAATTGCATTCAGACATTCTAGAGAGTATATTTGAATAGAACTATTTATATGTTTAGTAGAGTCAGATCTATTGCACTTGATTATTAGTGACATCTCAACTAGGGAGAACACAATTGAGTGAACCATAGTATATGGACAGCTATATAAATTAGCAATAAACATTTTCATTTAAATCAATTGTCTATTGATTCAGCTTGTCATATTCCACTTATTAATTGTATTCACATCATCAATAATATCAAGCACATTCAGAACATCAGTTATGTTGTTTCAATATATAGTTTGCATGTTACTCTTTGGACATCGATGGGGTCCTCAAAATATTTAGAAATTGATTTTACTTGTTCTAATTATACATATGTGTAATTGATTCAATTGATTGCTTTAAATTCAATTAAGCTTTATTGGCTACTTGCTGTTAACCTCCCTATAAATACTAAGGACATATGCTTGAAGGGTTACCCCTGAAGAAGTCGCCATTTGATGACGAAACGCGTAGGGCGTGGCTAGAGTCCGGCCGCCATTTGCCCACAAACACTGATGCAGGTTGACTGAGAACTCTTGGCTCCCGTGTGCTGCTCTCCCGGCTTGCTACCTTGTACTATTATACATCTGGGGTGCCTGTTTCCCGGAGGGACCGATTTGGTGGAGCACTGAAGGTGAAAGACCCCTCTTCCGGTTCCGGTTCGCGAGGCTGATCCACGTGACGACGCCACTGATTGCGGACGGACGCTGGTGACTGAGCTGCAAGGCACATGAGAGCCTATCTCATACATGCTTTTATTTGCTGTATCCTTGTGAGTGGCCATTTGTTAGATTTTATGTTCATCCAATACATTTTTATTGTGGTAATGCACTAGGTGTGCGCCTGTTTCTTTTTTGTTCTTTTTTCCAGATATCACTAGGGACTGGTGATCCCTTTGAAACGGGCTGCAAGAAACCAAGGACATTTCCACTGGAACAGGACTTTATGTATTGAAGGTTTTTTATTATATTTTTATCTTTTGACAATTTTTTCTATATATTTTTTATTAATAAATACATTTTTTAGATTTTTTATATTTTTTCCTTTAGGGTTTTTTGTCAGGAGATTGCATTGCCATTTGTTTATTTTAAAAGTTTTATCATAGTGTACTAGCCCTATCTAGCTGCCCCTTCAAGCCTATCCAATTAGCTATTGTCTCTCCCACTAGTAATTTATAATTAATATTTATAATTAACTGGTTATTTAGCGGCGCTACTTCATATTGTTTTTTTGTTATATATATATATATATATATATATATATATATATATATATATACAGTATATACACACACATGATGAACCAATATACAAATAAATGTAGAAGGGTTATCAAAACCATACTGTCCTACAAATAACACTTCTCCATACAGACACACTACATTACAATGAATTTCCTTTAATAATCCTAACTGATCTTACAATCTAAATCATCAAATGGCAAAGAAAACCCTCACATTCCAATCAATACATTGCATTTACATTGTATAAATGATGCATAATTGTGACCGAAATCCAATTAGAAATATCCTTCTCCATGACTGGATGGAAAAGCAGATTCTGTGGTAAAGGGGCAGTTCCCATAGATTCTCCAGATGTGGAAGGGATGATCATAATGCAGATTGCCACGGGTCCTATTGTAGATGAACAGTTTCCATGGATTTTCCAGATGTAGGGAAGATGATCACTTTACATTGGTCCACAGCAACCACGGACCGTCAGTCTTGAGCAGGAATGCTGGTTCACAGTATCAGCATATATGGGAGGGACAGAGTGAAAATCCAAGCATTAGAAAATGTACAGACCAACGTGTAAGAAAACAAATCAAATCAGAGGGGCAATGGTTATAAAAACATAGCAAATCCGAGATAGTCATTGAGACCACGTGGTATCATGGTGCCCAAATGCACGATCCATCTGCACTCCCTCCTCAGCAAAGCCTTCTCAAGGTCACCGCCCCGGGTGCCGAGAGAGACTCTGTCGAAGGCGAATGCAGAAAGGACCGCACTGTCGGACCCATGACAGCGCAAAAAATGGCGCGCAACTGAGCTAATCTTCTTACATGAATCTACATCTCTTTGCGCATTTTTGATGTTGCGAGTATGTTCCAACACGCGAAAGCGGAATTCTCTGGTGGTCATGCCCACATAGGCAAGGCCACAGGGACATTCAAGATGATATACTACTCCCTTGCTTTTGCAATTTAAAAACGAGAGTATCTTGTATGTGTGTGTTTTGTTAGAATTCTTGAATGTAGATGTTTGATGCATGTGTCTACATGCTGAGCACATGCCACATTTATAGAAGCCCAGCTTGCGTTGTTGGGACAGGAAGGTAGGGTAGGCCTGAGGGACGTAATGGCTACGTGTCAGTTTATCCCCTAGGTTGGGGGATCGCCGACTTGTCAGGCTCGCATGATCGCCAAGTGTGTTCCTGAGTTCAGAATCTATCATAAGGGTCCCCCAATGTTTTTGAAGAATACCCCTAAGATCTGACCACTGGCAGTTGAAGGTGCTGATAAATCTAATTTGCCTCTTGCCCTTGTATGTACTGCACCGACACACTTTATTCGAGCAAATACCCAGTATGTACCTGGCAGATACCTGGAATGCGCCGCTCCTCACCTCTGACAAGCCCCGTTGCGTTTGCCTTCCCAGCCTGGGTTCATGCCTGACTGACGGGCGGCTGATCTGTTAAATGATAATGATTAGGATTTAATAGGCTGCAATGCTTCGCGTGTCTACCAGATGGCATAAATTCATGAATTGTAATGCAGTATATATATATATACTGTGCAGTATTGCAGCCAGCGGGAATAAAATGCTTCAATCCCTGCCTGGAAAATGCCTCAATGCACTCGGGCAGAAAACAGTCACAAACCTCAATACACCCGGGTATACCCGAATTCGTGGGACTAGCCGAGCTCGAATAAAGTGTGTCGCCAGTGTAGGTCTTACTTGCAATATATATATATATATATATATATAAAGCAACTGTAAATATTCCTGTATATTCATTTGCATGTCTTAGACAGGTCTGCAACCCTGTCTTTAACCATTATCACCCAAAAAACAGCACTTCCACTGCAGCAAGGGATTCTGGGAAATGACATGCAAATGAGCACACAGTGCCACTTTTTATCTCATGCTCACATTACGTGAGCAACCCTTAGTCAATGCATGCTGCTTTAAACACAGCTTTCAAGCAAGGACTTGGGAGATGCAAAGTCAGTTAACCCACTCACAGACATGTTTCAACCTTGATGGGTATCATCAGTGTGAGGTTGGCTTGCTGACATTTGCTCAAATGAGATAAGAGTAGGTAATCACTACGACTATTAAGGTTATGGTGGGTAAAAAAGTGACTAAAACCCTCCACAGTAAAGCATAAAGTAACTGTAAATATTCCTGTATAATCATTTGCATGTCTTAGACAGGTCTGCAACCCTGTCTTTTACCATTATCCCCCAGAAAACAGCACTTCCACTGCAGCAAGGGATTCTGGGAAATGACATGCAAATGAGCACACAGTGCCACTTTTTATCTCATGCTCACATTACATGAGCAACCCTTAGTCAATGCATGTTGCTTTAAACACAGCTTTTAAGCAAGGACTTGGGAGATGCAAAGTCAGTTAACCCACTCACAGACATGTTTCAACCTTTTTTTTTTTTTTTATTATTATTATTTGCAAAGATAACGATTAACATATTAACAACCAGTAAGTATCCCTTTACAAAAGATAATAAACAAAAAACATCACTATACATTCCTTATAATGCCAAGACAAAACAAACTACACAATGGCAAAATAAAATTTCCATTTTGTACTAAGTAACATTCAAAAGGAAACACAAAAACAACCACCCGAAACATTACATTTTATACTTTCTGTATTTCCCTTTCTTTAAGGACTCTTTCTACTTGCTCTAACATACCCCGTGCCTCTGCATTGTTCTTTGCGATGCCCTTTAGAAATTCACAGAGTTTTTCTACTGTAGCGAAACCAAGTTCTTCCCTATACTTCCTCATAGACTCTGTTTCCACTCCTCTTACTCCCTGTCCCTGACCCCCTTTACTTTCCCAATTCTCTCCACTTCCACTCTCACTTCTACTTTCCCCCATTACCTTATGTTCAGATGCTTTCACCTCCCCTCCTAAGTCCTCCTTTTTTTTTGGTTCTTTCTTACCAACAGCTGTCCTCTTCCCTACTTCTCCTTCACTCACACTCTCCTTCTCCCTCACCTCTCCCCTAGCCTCTTTTATTTTAACCCACTGTACATGCTCCTTTTTTAATTCTTCATATTGCTCTTTTGTCAGCTGTTTTCTCTGGTACATCATTTTTTCCAATCTTTCTATAATCTGTTCATCACTACTACCCCCATGCTGCTTCCGGAAAATACCCACCCAAAACCGAACATCTCCCACTGCATCCTCAAAATAGGTCCATTTTCTCTTTTAGGGTTACTTTCCCTGATATTTTTCCAACTTTACCCCCTACACCCTTCTTTCTAGGCTCCACTTTACTTTGGCTATCATTATCTTTCTTTGTTTCTATCCCTTGCGAAGACATGTTTTCACTTCCACTAACAACAACCCCTTTACACTTACTCTTTCCCTCTTTGCCTTTTCCACTCGCACCACCAGAGCCTGCCTTCTCTTCTGTTTCTAGCGCTTCCCTATCTAACTTCTTATTTTCCTCTTTCCCTTTACTCACAGTCTTTTCCTCTTCCCCACTCCCGTCAATACTGGCCAAATCCAGCACACAAACCTTTGCCTTCACCACCCTATTTTGCCGTAGCTCACTCTTCCCCTCCCCTTCAACTGTACAAACATCATTGTCACTTTGTAAACTACGTTTTTGCGCCCCTTTCTTGGGTCCGGTCGTGTCCATTATTTCCACTTCCACCTCCCCCTCTATTGGGCCACTCTCTACCATTTTTTCCCTTCTTAAATCCTCCTCATACATTGCTGTTATAGCCGGATCAATCCCTCCCTCTTGGGAACTCTCCATCTCACAAATTCCCTGACCCTCCACTGTCTCTTCCTCTTCTTCTAGCACAATGCCCCCTTTTGCTGACAGGGCATATGACCTTTTGTGCACTGCCTTGCCAAGTGTCCTTCCTCTCCGCATAGATGGCATCTCTTAGGGACTCCACAGTTGGCTGCAGTATGTCCCTCTTCCCCACAATTACGGCACACAATTCCCGTTTTCGTGCAACCCTCCTTTGTATGTCCATAAGTGTGGCAATGCCTGCAATATAGAGGCTGTCCCGGGTAAAACAAAAAACCTCTGTCCCCTCTGATATTGAACATGGCCGGTGGGTGCGTCACGCCTCCTGCACATGATGGATCCCGTCTGAACCGTACACAGAAACGTCTCTTCCCGTTAAACATGCCATACGGGTTTTTAAGTTCTTCACCTCCTCTGATCATTTCACAATACCTTTTCAAAAAAGTCACAATCTCCTCTTTCCCTGCATACGGATTGTACATGTGAATTACAAGTTGTCTCTCCTCCAGCATAAAACTTAGAATTACCTTGATGCCATATAAGACCGGATCACCAGACTTCTCCTTGCACTTTTCAAAAGTGCACCAAATATCCGCTTCTTGATGACAGGTCAGGTCATAAATCCCCTGTGACTCGTTTGCCAATGTCTGTAACATGTACCAATACGCTGTTTGACACCAATAAAGGAAAAATATTTAAAAAAAAAAAAAAAAAAATCACATTCACTGTTTTTAATGTTACAGATGTGCTCTAAAACACAGAATCTTAATTCTCTAGTTGTCATTCCAATATATATCATTGGGCATGAGCACTGTAGATAATAAATTACCGCCTTAAACTTGCAGTTTAATTTAGACCTAATTTCATATCTTGTGAGTCCCTTGGAATAATAGAAATCCATGCTAGCCTGCATATGATGACAGGCTGAGCATGAGCGGCATGGTGTAAAGCCATTAATATGTTCCCTTGTGAGGAAGGTGGAGGATCTGCCGGGGGTATAGTGACTATTGACCAGTCTGTCACCCAAATTGGGTGCCCTGCGACTAACCAAATTGACTCTTTCACTCAAAATTTGTTTTAAATCCACATCAGTGGTGAGGATGTGCCAATGTTTTTGAATGGCTTCTCTATACTTACACCAGTTGCGATCATAGGTGCCGATGAAGCGTATGGTCATATCCTCTGTTTTAAGTTGTTTGTCACCCACTACACCTGTCAGGAGTGAAGTACGAGATCTTTCTTTAGTTTTTGATCTACCCTTACCAATGGTTGATCTGCTGTAACCCCGTTCCCGGAAACGTGAGGTCATCTCTCTGGCCCTAACTTTGAAGGTCTGTTCTTGTGAACAGTTCCTTTTTAGACGCAGAAATTCACCCGCCGGCACACCTCGTATTTGGTGTACCGGATGGGCGCTGGATGCATGCAAGATTGAATTAGTTGATGTATTTTTACGGTGAATATCCGTACTAATACTTCCATCCAGATCGATGTTTATTCTTACGTTTAAAAAGTCAACAAAGTCAAGACTAATTGTACTGGTTAGCTTGATGTTCAAACTGTTGTGGCTGAGGCCCATGATGAACGCCTTGAGGGCCGATGGTGACCCATCCCATATGATAAAGATGCCAACTCTGATGCCACACTGCGTGGAGGACTTCATTTGATCGCGCTAAGGACGGACGCTGTCGGGTGCATTGCTCAAAGGTTCCAGTTGGACTGATAACACGTCACGGGACGGTTCCTGCATCGGTGGTGATGATTTTTGTCACAAATTGCTTGTTAATAACTTATTCTTTGTAAGTGTTTTTAATCCCCCCACCAACCCCTTCCCATCATTAAATGTACAGGATCACACTATGGGGCGTGCGCTCTCTGTCTTCTTTTTGTATCTATAGATTCTGCCTTGGAAGTGGTTCTTCCATTTGAGAGCTGCCGTGGACCCTTGGATTCTGTATTATTTCCTGTATCACCTATCAGGACTCATTTTGGGGTTTGGACTTTTACACTTGGACTGTTTATTATTTTATTATTTATTTTAATGTATATATAAATAGAGTGTATATTTTAATTTGTCAGTATTAACTTTTTATTTAACACTCATTATAGGATTGTTTCGTAATTTGTATTTAGCACTTAAAAAGGGTTTATTATATTTTTATCACTGGTTTATGAGTGGCGCTACTTTATTCACTTCTTTTTATACATATATATATATATATATATATACACACACCACACACGTGTGTAACACCCCTATCCCACTCGGCAGCCAGATATAGGGTGTACAGTGAATGTAATAGAAATAACCACAGTTCTTAATGCTGACAGGGATTTACCTGCTCAGTTGTAGTTAGCTTAGTCGGTTCCTTAATCTTCCCTGCGTCTGTTAGTGAGTACAGGCCAAGCCTGTGAGATGTCAAAGGTAGAATGGGCACCAGGAACTTTTCAGTGAATCTTTTCTTTAGTGCAACAACGTCTCTTCATCAAGAGCAGGACAGGGGTTCAGTGCAGGCAATAAATGAGTTACATCCGCAAGCCCTGCCTGCAACATCCCCACATGAGAGAGGGTAAGGAGGGGAAAAACAGAAGCGCGGGGAGACCGGGGGTTACGTGACTACATCCTCCCCCTGGTGAAAACCTCAACGACCCCGCTTGAACCAACACATGCACAACAACATTATATCATTTAAAAAAATGCAATTTCTGTGTACAACTTAACGATCATCTTTAAATGAGATTGTACATTTCTACAAACATAATTATCACGGAGGCCAGCTTAGCTTTTGCTGGCTGCTGAGACTCATAGTGAGGTGCCCCTAATGAATCATAAGCCACTCTAGTGGGAGGTCGTCTCACTCGCTGGCTTCTGCGAGTCTCAGTCTGCATCTCTTCATCTTGGGAGAGACCATCATAGGCTTGAGGCCTGGACTCTCGTGTAGAGGGTGAACCAGTTTGGGCAAAGTCTCTTACTAACTAAACGCACAAAACTCGGGCTATTAGGATTTAACTGTTGATTTGATGACTCGCCTGTTGCCTGTACTTGAGGCGCAGGCCCTTTACCCATTGCTCCTTCGGGAGGTGCCCACCAATCTCTGTTGGAAGTTCCTTCCAGTGAATCTTGAATAGTCTCAGCTGTGGAAGCGGGATTCTCTGTAAACTCTTCAGATTCACGATCGGTTACTACAGTCTCTGGTTCTGGATCACTCTCTCTCAGTTGTGGGATAGGTAACAAGTGGTTTCAGTGCCAGACCTTTACCCTGCCATTCACATCGCGTATACGATAGACAGGGAGGCCCGGCATTTGAGATTCTACTTTATAGGGTCCCTCTCTCCAGCGATCAGCCTGCTTATGCTTGCCGGGAATCCCTAAATTGCATAAGAGAACTGCGTCTCCAGGTCGTAACTCTCGATAGCATACTTTGTGGTCGTAGCTCCTTTTATTGTTGGCATTTAGTCTAGCTGTGGCTCTTTCTGCTAGCTGATAGGCATGGTGTAGACTATCTTGCAGTCTTATCACATATCTATAATGGGCCATATTGGGCACCCCATCGGTCGATACCCGCAGGCGGATGTCGACCAGCAATCTGGATTCTCTCTCAAACATCATGAAGTACGGCGTATACCCTGTGGACTCGTGTCGAGTGCAGTTGTATGCATGCACCAAGGCCTCCACATGTTTGCTCCATTCTCCTTTTTTGGAATCTTTCAGAGTGCCTAGCATATCTAGCAATGTCCGATTAAATCTTTCAGGGAGCGCATCTCCCTCAGGATGGTAGGGAGTGGTCCTAGATTTCTGAATATTTAACAGCGTTAGCAATTCTTTGATAAGCTTACTCTCGAAATCGCATCCCTGATCGGAGTGCATCCTATTAGTGCACAAAATATTTTTCCCACAGCACTTTGGCCACTGTGGTAGCTTTCTGGTCTTTGGTCGGGAATGCTTGTGCATAGCGGGTATAGTGGTCGGTCACTACTAGCATATTGCCTATGCCTTTTGAGTCTGGCTCTATACATAAGAAGTCCATGCAGACTAAGTCCATTGGGCCAGAGCTTTTGAGATAGCCCATTGGGGCAGCACGGGTAGGCAGTGTCTTTCTCTGAATATACCGTACGCACTTCTTGCAATGTTGTTCCACTGACTCTCGCATTTTAGGCCAGAAGAATCGTTCTCTTACTAATCCAAGAGTCTTATCTACCCCCAGGTGTCCATGACCATCATGTAAGGATCGTAGGACAAGTCATTGTAGATGCCTAGGCAGGAACAATTGTCGTCGATCAGGATGATTGTGGTATGGAACAATCCGACAAAAAGGAGGCCACGATCAATTTCAAATTTGTCCCATTCTCTTATGAGGATTGCAAATATGTCTTTGGGGACCATTTTCATCATAGAGGGGTCATGTTTGTGGTGAGCTTCACAGACTGCATTAGCCACTGGATCACTGGTTTGAGCTTCCAAGTGAATCAGGGTGGCAGTATGCATCCGGAAGGGCCTGGGGTCGGCATCCTAATGAATCCACTACTCGCAACTCTGAGAACGCCACCTTATCTTCCACTACTGCTGCAGTAGAGCACATCGCCTTCATTCCGGGTCCAGGAATCTCCTCCCAAGGCCCGTCATCAGACATAGTGCTCTGCCCCGGTCTTCTGGATAGTGCGTCCACTCCTATGTTCAGCGGCCCGGGCTTGTATTTTTATGTCAACTGGTAGTTAAATAAGGCGACCAACCACCTGTGACCAGTGGCATTCAGTTTGGCAGTTGTTAGGATGTAGGTCAATGGGTTGTTGTCTGTTCTTACTTCAAAGGAGACCCCATACCCCAATCGTGGAGCTTTTCCACTATTGCCCACTTGAGGGCGAGAAATTCTAATTTGTGAACCAGATAGTTCTTCTCACTAGGAGTTAAGCTTTGGCTCACATAAGCCACTGGACGCAGACCAGCAGGGTACTTCTGGTGTAACACCGCTCCAAGCCCATTGAAGCTGGCATCCACATCAAGACATAAGGTTTCTTCGGATCAGCATAGGCCAGCACAGGAGCTTCTGTTATGCTTTTCTTCAGCCCAATGAACGCCCTTTCGCAGTCGGAGGTCCATTTATCTAAAGGGTGTTCTTGGAGACGTAGCTTTCTGTCGAGGCACCTATGGGTAAATCTTGAGTAGATTATTGAGAGCCTTGGCCTTGCTAGAGTATCCTTCAACGAATCTTCTATAATAGCCACAGAATCCCAAGAACGATCGTAACTCTATTACATTATCGAGTCTTGGCAGTTAACCACGGCTTCTACCTTGGCAGGATCGGTGGCCACTCCTTCGGCAGAAACTATGTGGCCTACATACGAGACGGAGGTTCAGCAAAACAGACATTTATCTATGGATAGCTTCAGGCCTTCCTTACCCAACCTATCCAACACCTTCAGGAGACGGGCCTCATGTTCTTCAAGGGTCTTCCCAAACACGATTATGTCATCCAGATAGACGAGACACTCGCACAGGTTCATGTCCCCGATTGTTTTCTCCATCAGCCTCTGGAACGTCGCAGGAGCACCACAAATACCTTGAGACATGCGGGTGAACTGGTAAAACCCCAACACGCTGAACCACTGGCTGCCAGACAGCGTATTAAGGATCTCCTCGATCCAGGATAGTGTGTACTGATCGGGGATGGTACGTTGATTCAAAGTACGATAGTCAATGCACAGGCGGACGGACCCGTTCTTCTTCCTTACTATCACTATTGGAGAAGCGTAAGGACTTCGTGACTCCGTCACTATGCCGGCCATTTCCATCTTGTTGATGACATGCCTTACATCATCCACATCCCTGGGAGCAATTCGCCTGGACCGCTCTCGGAATGGAGTGGCATCGTTCAATCTGATCGTGTATTGAGCGTTACGGCTACAGCCCACATCCAACTCACTAGTAGAGAACCCTTCTCTGCGAATCTTCTAGCTGTGCACTCAACCGCTTCTTCCATTCTTCAGAGATAGTTGAATCTCCAAAATCAAACGGCAACCCTTCGTGCTCTTCTTGGGCGGTGGCAGCCTTGACCTGCACTACTGTCTCCACGGTTGTCACTGGGTATATCTTGCCCAGTCTCTCTCCAAATTCAAATGGCAATGGGTGTAGGGAGACGTTTTGCATGGACACCGTAATTTCCTCAGGAATAGCTGCGGTCCATTCCCTCATCTCCGGCACCATCTTGAGATCATCTTCAGGGGTGGTCCCCAAGGAGAACAAGGTGTCTGCAGTGTCTCGGCCCCAGTATCTGACTACGGTGGTCATGTGCCTCACTCCCCCTGATGGAATCTCTATCAACCCTTTCTCGTGATTGAAGATCTCCCCATATTCTTCCTGGGAAGCGACTCGTAAGCATTCATCCTTGAGAACTGGAGGAAGCTGCAGTTTAGACAGAGGTAGTTCCCCTGTCTCCTGAAGATAGGTTCTGATCATTGACCTTACTACATCAGCATTCGTTCCCAATATGATGGGAGTGCTTGGGTGTTCTTGGGGCTCGGGACAGACCAGGGCTTCCAATCTCATTGGGTGAATCCGATTAGTGCTCAACTGGGATATGTTGATCTGCACAGCTATCACTCCGTCGATGGGATAATCCTCGTTGCTGAGGCCCCACAACTTCATCTTTTTAGCCGACTGTAGGGGCAGATGGCTGAGGTGTTGGTTGTAGAATATCCAATAGATAATGGTCATCTGAGACCCAGTGTCCATCAAAGCTGAGGCATAGACGCCTTCCACAACGACTCTTATTATAGCAGTGGGTCCTACCCAAACAAAAAAAAAAGAGAATGATCAGCGCTAATGCTTACAATACAATACAGTAACAATATGAATTACAGTGATTACCAAATAAAACCTTTAACTTAAAGTTGAGGCTGCCTAGGCAAAACGAGATTAACACAAATCAACAAAAACAATGAATACAGAGAGCCGGTGCCTCCAAGATAGAAATATAAAATCTGACCAAATATAAAGTCCAATCAGAGATGGCAAGCAATCCTGAGGGGAATCTTCAATGAAGTCTCACGAGGATGACAAACACACATAAATAACAAAGAAAAAAAGGAAAATCATAGTGTAACTCAAATAACAAAAAACAAAACACTGAAAAAGATTAACTAAAGGATTATTATAAATTTAATATGCAATTAATGAATGTAAAATAAATGTCCGTTGGGCTAAAGACACTAATAAAGCAGTATCATCCAGTAGGAGTACAATTAGAATCCTACTTACAGCAAAGCTTTATAAAACCCATAGAGTAGCTGTCCTTTAAACCAGACCAGGAACCTCTGCAGAATGATGAAATACCACGACCTCCAGGGCTCCACGCTGGCACATCCTCCACTGCGACTATTTGGCGGGGTGACTCATTGAGTTCTACGGCCCAATTGCGGACCTGCTGCTTGGACAGAGAGAACATTCTGGAATTTGGTCTATCGAATAGGGCACCCCAGGTCTGAATCTCAGCAGCGCCTCCAAATCTAGCGGGTGTACCCCGGGGGTACTACAACTACGTGTGCTGCTGTCACCTGTGAGGCTAACAGGAGGTCTGAACCTCCGCCACTGGGAGCCTGGGGTATACTTACACAGGATGCAGCAACTCCACTAATGAGGGATCCCAACGTGGTGGGAGTGTTCCCTTACCAGACCAACAATACAGTAAATACACACAGTTGAATAAAACAGTCTTTACTGAGCATGTATTATAACTTCTGCATAACTCTCAGTGCATAAACATCATTGCATCATTTATCATAATTATCTTGGTACCACCCCACATGTCAATCATGGCGTTACTCCACATATTAGTCATTGCATCACCCTTTACCCTTGGTGTACCAATGTGCCAGGGCACTTAACCTCTGAGTGTCCACCAGCTATACAGTTAATGTGAGTGTGAGGGATAGCGCTTCCCTGTGTTGGGGCCCGTTGGTGCACTTATAGTACCTCCCTGGTCATAGACCTGACCAGAATAATCCTGGATGACCAACAGCTCCGCAACGTGGTCCCGATGTGCTGCTCCTTGCAGGAATGAGTACACCGTCTGACTCCCCAGGGAAGGGATCCCCAGCCGTATGATCCCTTTGAGAACAGTCTCTGCTATGGAGTCAGATACTCTTTCAGCTACACGCTGTACTGACAGTCAGGCACTGTCCTGCAGCATCTCTCTCTCTCTCTCTATGAGTTTAGTGAAGGAGTTCCTATCTTAAGGCAGTTTCCTATACCATACAGTAATTCTCTACAGTGTCTCAGGGGACTAACTGGGCCCTGGGGGTTTACCTCTGGCCTAGTCCCTGGAGCACTGCTCCGTGGACACTACCTACATCTTCAGTGTCCAGGTCTTGACTGTCTGCTTCCTGTCCCAGCATGCAGTACTCTTTTCTGATCCTCCAGCAGAATCTTGCAGCCCTACTGGCTCCCTGGTGTCAGGTGGTGTCTCTGCCCCTGAGCATCATGGGGCTTGTAGTCCCGTCTGCCTCCTCTAGTATTAGCAGCCTCGTGCACTCTCTCTAATGGCCACCGCTGTCCCTATCTTATGCACAATTCTGAAATGGCCGCTCTGACTCGCACTGCGCATGCGAGCCCTGAGAGTGCGCGCGCGCATGCCAACATGGCGGCGCTCCCCGGAGGCAGCCGCTGGTGAACCCGTCACCTTGCCTGCAACATCCCCATATGAGAGAGGGTAAGGAGGGGAAAAACGGAAGCACGGGGAGACCGGAGGGTACCTGGCTTCACATACATAAAATATTTACTTTTTTCTATGTAAACAATGTACATTTTATTAATCAGAAACTTTTTATTTTAATATACTGTAAGAATACACCAGTGTATATTGACAGGAACATATTCCAATTAAGCTCTCACTGAGCGGGTAATGCGAGAAGATAAACTGTCAAGTGTTTTTAACCTGTACAGTGCCCTTATGAGTACATGGTACATTATGGGACATACACATTTTCTAGGGGCGAGTGCCCCCCTTCTCCCGTCCCCCCACTTCCATTTACGAAAGCTTGGGCATGCCTGGAGAAATCATATCACTGGACCTCCGTGACTGTAAAAGTTAAGGCAGTTTAGGCTACTTTGTTTGGAACAGCAAGACAAGAGACAATACAGGAAAAAGGGGTGTGTGGCAATGTTATAAAGTACTTTGAAGAAGTTGTGTTTTTAGTGTTGTAATAATTATAGTGATTTATAGATGCAATCCCTGACAGCTGACCAAAAAACAGCATTATCTAAAGAATTCACAAATGCCATTGCCTGCCTTAAACAAATGTAACAATGCATAAAAACAACTATTTGGATGCTTTTGTTCCTTTGGAAAGTACACATTTATTTTCTTCTCTGAATGTGGGAGTGTTAGTCAATCAAGTGTTCTCTAACTTTACCCTACTTTTTCCTCATCAGAGAAGCAATAAGCATAAAGGGAAGGGGGAGAGAGATTGTGCAAATTGTTGTTGAACACACGCAGAGGGAGCAGCCAGAGGAAATGCAACCCCTCCCATACCTCCGCTTACTTAGTTTCATACACCAACACTTTGGTCGGAGGAATGAGTGCCCCATAATCTAATTTGTTACGTTTCAATTATTTTCCAGAACACAAAAAACTTGGAAACCTGACTGTCACCGTGAAGAAAGCTTTCCCTTCTCCAAACGCCCTGCAAGTTCTCTATCAGCGCATGAAATACGAATACGAATTTTACTACTATGTCAAGGAGCAGTTTAATTTGCTGAAGCGCAAGTTTGGACTCAAGTCTAACGTGAAAACACCGCCCAGTCAAGAGATTTCAATTCCCATCCCCATGGAGACAGAAGAACCAGCAGAAGAGGAGGAGGATCAAAATGATGAGAAGTGGTTAGAGGACATTTATAAAAGGTGATGCACCCACTGTGGTGCCACAATCATCTGTCTGGTGCCATTCCTTAAGAGGTTTTTTTATTGTTAAAAAATATCCTTAAGGAACATAGATAATGCTGAATGGCATTAACACAAATTCCCACATGTTGGGTGTTAGGGAAATACCCGATTTTGCGGGTTTTGTTTACTTTTATTATTTTTTGTTGTTCAGTGGGATTGATGGTAGGTTACAGAAATATAAACTGCAGAGCATTCATTTGAAATGTTGCCAGTATTTGCATTTTGCAGGAAATGATAAGCTCAATCAAATCAGTATTTCTCTAATGGGGGAACATACAGTACAGAAAGCGGCTACATAGATAGAGACATACTGCACATCTGACCTTATCAGTCTCTCCTACAGTATATGTCACATTCCCCTTTTTGACTGTTCCAGAGGCTTTTTGACTTGTGAGCTTGTCTCCTTTTTTTTGTTGCTCTCTGTTATCCATGTCTGTCTGTGTCCCCAGTACTCTGTTTTGCTATCTATGCCCCCAATTTCTCTGCGTTTCTATAATGTCTTTTGTCCGTCATCAATCTTTTTATTCCTATGAATGCACTTGCACACCTGCAATCTGTGATCTCAGATCAGCCTATTGACTCTTATGAACTCAGTTGAGTTCAGCCGGTACCCCTCATGTCTCTGTGTTCTCATATGTCTTTGGTGTCTAAGATGTCTCAGCATAACAACAATACAGGCACTAGATACACACATCAATGTATATAGATAATGAGATACATATGTATATAGGCATTATACAACTAGAAACAAGTGCATGCCATATATGTCAGGGGCAACATGGAAAAAGATAATGGGCAACGTTTGGATGTCTATAGATAGAGATGCTCAGAAATCAACCAGGAAATTCAAAAACAGAAGACGTGTTCACAAACCAAGAAGTTTATTTACGAACATCTCACGGCTGCAAAACTGAGGCAAAACAGTGCAAAGTGCAGCACCATCTTTATGAAGGAAAAACAAGCTAATTGAAAACAATTTGAGGGTTTTATTTGATAAATCTGGTGCAATTTGTTTGCACTGGTTTATCGCCCAGTTTTGCAGTCGAGACTTTAGTCAATAACACCCTATGACTGTTGAATACATACATACTGTATATGTATCAAGGCAAACATTTGTGTGCGAAACAAAGCTATTTTGTGTGTTTAAGCAACTCTTAATTCACATATTTGTATTTCCATATTTTTTCCCTATTCTGTACAGACAGAAATCTCACTCGTTTGGTGGTCTTGATTAGCAAGTGTGTTACTTTTGAATATGAAATAAGCTACAAGAGTAAAAACATGACATTTATTTGCCTTAATCAGAGGCAGAAGTAGGTATTTTTGTGCCACAGGGCCCACCAACTGCACCCTGCCCCACCAACGTATAGAACCCTCGCTCTCCCTCCACCCCCCATCTCTCTCTCTCTCCTTCCCAGGCCCTGTCATCCTCTGCTGGACCTGTGACCCCTAAGGGACTGGCCAACTTCCCCGCTCGCCCTCCTCCGCTCTAGTTCACTCTCTGGCCTTAATACATCAAAATTAAACTTCCAACTGCCCAAAATATTGAGATTTGAAGGTTTGACGCAAAACACTGAGACTCCATGAAGTCTATGAACATAATATTGCTGACAATGAGTTTGACCGACAACAAATAAGTTTGATACCTTAAAAATTGGTGCAACTCAACAGGTCTGTGAGCATATAGATTCCTTGGGGGGAAAACCCTTGCTGGATAACGTGCCAGGCTTTACAGACCTGTACAGAATCATTACATATGTTTATCCAGATAGACTGCATTTTATTGTCCCGTCCACAGCTCTCTTTTCCAGTGCAGCAGCCTGAGAAAAGGAACAGAAAATAATACAGCTCAACCCCGTTATAACGCGATCTGTTACAACGCGAATCCGCTTATAGTGCGATGCAAGCGTGGCTCCAATTGTTCGTAATTATGAATACTTTACAACACGGTTATTGGTATCTTAAATACTTTATTGTACAATTCACACAATGGTACATTATTTCTACCGCGATCCGCTTATAGCGCGATGGGATTCTTTGGACCCAAAGCACAGCGTTATAAAGGGGTTGAGCTGTAATAAGACACGTTATATTATAAACATTATAAGAAATAAGTAACACTTTTTATATTGTGGCATTCTACTATTTGGTGCATCTACTCTACCATAAAGAAACAAAGAGGGAAAATAGGAATCCTCCTATACTTCCAGTGGTTTCTGTGAAATTACTATAAAGAGTTCGTAACAGACACACTGTGCATATGATTTATATTTTGGAGAGTGCAGAGGTAGCAAGACTTACTGTTTTTGCCACCATTGCAAAGCTGCGGGATCGCAGTTCTCGGTGCCAGAGAATTATTGCTGTCGGGGGCTCCGATCCAGAAGCAACAGCAGTACCCTCTGCAGCCGCAGCTCCGAAGACGGTAAATCCTGCTACATCTCTATAGGAATATATTTAAGTTTACGCTACAGTAGATTCTGATTTCCTCATTGCAGGGTGGGCTGTCAAATAAATAATGAAACGTCAGAGCTACAAAAAATGTGATTTGTTGTAATAAAATGTCTAATTCACATGCTCCGATTTTGAATACCTGAACGTTGTACCCTAGAATATGCCTGTATACCTAAAATATGATTTTGTAGCACAATTTGGGGTCAACCATAGTTCCCAGAATCCTGTGCACCACAGAGTTTTTATACTGTTTATGTAATCGTGATGATGGCAGCAGCCCTTGGGGTAAGGCAAACAGTAGAGAATATTTTGTGCTGAAGGGTAAGAATAATGCTTCACCTGCCTGTGCTAAGAATTATTGAGAAAAAAATGTGTACATAAAGAGATGACCGTGTAATATTATGAGAAAACATTATTTTGAAGATTGCAACATTAAGATGTGCCCTAGTACTGCTAGTTGTTAGTTCAACTGGGAGGGAAGAAAGAAACAACAGTTTTCACTAAACTGCATCTAAAAGCACTGCTACCTAATATGAAAAATAGGAAATGGTTTAAAAAAAAAAAAAACAACAGTGTTTATCTACTTTACTAACAGTGATAACCGCATCTTCAAGGTACTTAATCATTCTTTCATTCTTAAATGGCACATAAGCTTCTTTTGTATTGTTATTCCTCCAGAATTTTTTATCTTGAAATATATTGTACATTTACATATATTAATTTAAAAACAATATGAATATAAATTCCACACTAGGAGTGATATATTTATTGTGAGAATATTAGAGATGCTGGCCGCTTCGAGATTTATGTTGTTCATTAAAATGATTTTGCTTAGGATACATGACTGTTTTTTTCCAACCAGTATTAAATACCTGATCCATTATTAACCCTTCCCAGCAATTTTTCTTTTTACAAATGAGATGTTCTTTTAAGGTGATTCCGATCTCCTTTGTGTATGCGTGACTTGTATGTGCCTTTTATGTTGCAATCTATACTGTATATCTCTCTATATATAGTAATCCTGCAGTCACATTGCAAGATCTTGTGAACCAGATTAAGGCAGGAAACTCTGTATTTGTAACGCGTAGCTCACCACAAATGAAGCTCGACCGCGGTGCTGAGGTAGGGGATTGGATAACGCTGACCCACAGCCACGCAGGCGCGCCTAAGATGTAGATTAGTCGTTCAAGCCAGGTCAGGGTTAGAGATTGGAGAATGGATAAGGTACTTGCCAAGTTCAGGAGCGGAGAGTTTTGGATCATCGTAGTTTGTAGCCAGGTTCAGGATTGGAGAGTATCGGATAGTCGGGGTACGTAGCCAGGTTCAGGATAGGAGCATATCGGATCGTTGGAGTACTTAACCAAGGTCAGGACTGGAGAATGGTTGTACAAGCCGAATCAGGAGTGGAGAGAAGCGGAGTCCAAGGAGCTAGCAGGGTTCAGGCAACAAGAGGTTAATCAGCAAGCAAGGCAAGAATACAGGCACAAGGATGTGGCAAGGCATGGCATCACAATGACTATGTTCAGCAAAGACTGGTTGTAGACTGAGGGTATATATAGGAGGAGCCTCCAATAGCCAGCCAGGGTGGAACCAGGAAGTGCGAGTCGATTGGCTGCTGGTGCACACAGGTGTGCCCTATGATTCAGCCTAATCGGGGATGAGGGTGGAACTGGTCGCGTGCCGTCCCGCGCGCTCGTCATGGAGGCCAGGGGGCGGAGTTTAGAGCGCGCGTCACTCCCACGCCAATTCCTGGGAGAAGAGGGGGCGGGACCAGTTGCGCGCCGACCCGCGTGCGTCACGGAGGTCAGGGGGAGGAGCCGAGAACGTGCGTCACTCCCATGGAGGTCCTGACTTTCCCCAGAGCGGGGGTGGAGCTTGACTCGCACGTCAGCAGGGAGGCTGGCCAAACATCCACGTCGTGTGACAGAGATGGGGGCGGGATCTGAATCCGCGGGCAGTTGATCAGAGTGTGCAAGTTCCACGCACGTGTACTGGGACCACGAAACCGCGCATCCTGGGTATCCATCACGGAAGGTTTGTTGGGATGAGGAGATGGTCTGCGATCGCCAGGATGGTGAATCCTCACAGTATTTCTTCATACGGGGTTTATTTACAGGGGTTAAATAACACAATAATAGGCTCACTGTTCCTTTAAGGAACAACAAATCATAAAAATAAAGCCTACTCCTATCAGATTATCTCCCTCTCTGTCGCTGGCCAACTAAACTGGTTCCCTGCTTTAAACAACCCACCCGCTTAGCAACAATATCAAAAGGCCCCAAATATACATGATGTAGTCCTTATCTGTTTTGGTGCTGTAGGGGAATCCCTCCCACGAGAGTCCAGGAAATCCTTCTGGATCCAATGTCCTGGAAAGGACAGCCCTGCTTCCACAGCAAACTCATGTCCTTGTTTCTTCCTAGATGTGCTACCCAGGCAGCCCCAGCAGGCTCTGCGACCAACGTCCAGCAAGCCTAAGGGACTGTGCCAGCCAGCTTCCTCTTAGCTGGGGAGAAGTTGCGCTCTCTACCCCTTCTCAGAGGAAAGCAGTCTCTCTGTGTGCAGCTCCCCGTCTGCCTTTTACACTCCTGCTCACGCAGGAGAGTAGGATGATTAATTGATTTGCTGCACCTGCAACAAGCCTCTAAAAGCCAAAGAAGTGTTTTGCGCTCTTCTCTCCAGGGAATAGATTGCCACATGAATGAAAAGTCTCTGTATGTTGCACTCAGGTGTAATGTATGATAGGTTATAGGAATATAAAAATTTACTTTTAATACACAAAGTTAAAATATAGTCAAATTAGAGAACAAAAACTTGACAGTGATTGAATATCTACAGTGAAGCAAACTAGATAAAAACTGTGTACAGAAACCAAGGGCTTAAGTAACAAAGTGTCTTAGGTATGGTGTTCATTGATGTATAGACACCAAAAATATAATAGTGTAAGGGGTATTCCACCCCACCCAATCGCATATATAGTGTGGTTGCGGGGAACTTAGTGTTACCAGGTGTGGTGCTTTACCTGTTGGGCTCACAGGAGGGCTGAGCTTCCGCCACGGGGAAACTGGGGCAATTATATTAAGAGTAACCCTGTACTCGGTGCAGCGCCTCCACCTGCCATGGTTCCTAGCAGAGCAGGAATTGTTCCTCGCAGGACACCTAGACATAACCAGCACAACGTATGTATAATAACTAAGGTCTTTACTTAAGAGCATATGAACCAGAGGCGCATGCACGATGGGAACGGAGATGGCGGCTTGAACTAAGTGCTCCACTACCCGCCGGCAGAAAATTATTAAAAATTAACGCAATAACTCAACACAACCACACATAAGACACTGCACCAGAACAGCTAGGCACACGGCACAAACGAGGATGGCGGCGACCTGAAAAAAGACAAAGCAGAAGGTGGATGTGCGCACCTACTTTGTGGGGGCGAAAAAGACCCGGGAAACAGAAAGCATGGCGGCCTCAGACTCGGATTCCGCACAGGAGCTGGAGATGGCTATGGAGGAGTCTACAGGGGCGCTTAAGAGAGAGATAGCACAGCTCCTCTCTGACCTAAAGACATTCTTCCGAGGGGAGGTAGAGCACCTGCGGAGAGACATCCTCAGCATTGGCACCCGAACGAACGAACTGGAGGAGAAGATGGAGGAGACTACCAAGTGCCAGAGGGAGACCGATACCAGGGTCGCTATACTAGAGAGGAAGGTGGCGGAGCTGGAGGAGCGCCACGAAGACAGTGAGAACCGGGACAGGAGGAATAACCTGCGGGTCAGGGGGATCCCTGAGGAGGTACAAGACCCGGAATTGATGCTCAGCAGATGGATGACATCTATTATGCCGGGGAAAACAGAAGCTGAGCTGGTCATGGACCGGTGCCACCGTGCTCTACGGGCCCATCCACTGCCTAATAACCCCCCAAGGGACGTAATTCTCCACCTGCATCACTTCACTACCAAAGCGGAGATTTGTAAGATTACCAGGGCTACCCCACTGGTGGCGTTTGAGGGAGTTGAAATGGCCATATACCAGGACATTTCCCCGATCACGCTAGCGAGATGGCAGGCCCTCCAACCCGTTACCAGATTGCTGCGGGATAAGGAGATAAGGTACAGGTGGGCCTTTCCGTTCGCGCTGATAGTGGTGCAGAATGGCCGATCGCACGCACTTAAGCACCTGTCTGATGGCCCGGAGTTCCTGAAAAAATTGGGCATACCCAACACGCTCCAGAGGTCGGAGGCCCCGGGGGCTCGCCCGCCTCGGCCGATGGAGTGGGAGAGAGTGGGCTCGGCGGCCAGCACAGGGAAAAGGCAGGACCCTCGAGACCTACTTGAGGACTAATTGATCCGCTCCCTAGTACATTCAAAGCTATCTGTTGCTCTTCTTTTTTTGGGGGGACTGTTCCCCTGGTTGATCGCTGCCCCGCGTTGGAGTGTCCCCGGATCCCGGATCCCCCCCTCCCTGTGGACCGAGTCCAGAAGAATGAGCTCCAGGGAAGGATCTAGCGATTGCTGTAAATGAATAAATTTTTTACTTACCAAAATGGCTCCCTGGCAAGACCCGCGGGACGAGCTGGGGAGGACGCACGGAAAAAGAATGGCGGACGCTGTTTCGGCGCGACATTGTGGTGCTCCGGCCGGCTCCGCCCTCAGGACACGCCTGCTTCCTCTGCTGCTCGCGGGCGGATGTGCGCTCTCTGCCCCGATGACGTCGGGGGGCAGATCCCCAGGAGCCCTGTCGGACAGGAAGTGACGTCTGCGGAAGAGACTCCTGATGAAACCTATGTGGTGAAACGCGTAGAGTGACGTTTTTTTCCCTGAGCCGGCCGGAACCCCAGGAAGTGGACGCAGCGGATGACATCACTTCCGGTTGATTGGAACGCACCGGTGGAACGCACGCCACAAGAGAGGGGAAGCGGAGATACCATCCACCCGGCCGGAGAGATCCATTGAGATCTAAATGCTTGCTTGTATCTGAAACCATGTGAGTGTAATTTGATCCACCTATAATCTATAAACTATATATACGGTCTGCACTATGTCCAGTTGTATCTTTTAAACAAGGCCCCTGGGAGTCTATCTATTCGGGGAAATATTGATCTCTGCATCTCCTGGTGATTGAGTGACAACTAAGAGCGTCCCTAAAAGATACCTTAATGTGCCTGCAAAACCTCTCATGTTTGTGAGTACTGCACCGACACACTTTATTCGAGCAAATACCCAGTATGTACCTGGCAGATACCTGGAATGCGCCGCTCCTCACCTCTGACAAGCCCCGTTGCGTTTGCCTTCCCAGCCTGGGTTCATGCCTGGCTGACGGGCGGCTGGTCTGCTAAATGATAATGATTAGGATTTAATAGGCTGCAATGCTTCGCATGTCTACCAGATGGCATAAATTTATGAATAGTAATGCAGTATATATATATACTGTGCAGTATTGCAGCCAACGAGAATAAAATGCTTCAATCCCTGCCTTGAAAATACCTCAATGCACTCGGGCAGAAAACAGTCAAAAACCTCAATACACCCGGGTATACCCGAATTCGTGGGACTAGCCGAGCTCGAATAAAGTGTGTCGCCAGTGTA
This sequence comes from Ascaphus truei, assembly GCF_040206685.1. Lineage (NCBI taxonomy): Eukaryota > Metazoa > Chordata > Amphibia > Anura > Ascaphidae > Ascaphus > Ascaphus truei. The sequence continues at coordinate 150,124,912 of NC_134486.1, forward strand.
TATAATAGAGAGCCAAGTCATCATTTTCTGAGCTTAATCTTTACAATATTGCACTATCACTATTTATTTTTCTTTACATATATTGCGCTTCCCGGAGACTTCATCGCTACTATACACCATGAGGATTGACCAAGCAAACCTCAACTGGGTCACAGCTGCATCTTCCTATATGTTTGTATAAGTATCACTGTGTATTATTATTTTTATTTTTTATACTATTATCACTGGTAAACATTTGATTATTTAGAGCGCCACATTTTGATAAGTTTTCTTTTGTATGCCCTCAGGACACGCCTGCTTCCTCTGCTGCTCGTGGGCGGATGTGCGCTCTCTGCCCCAATGACGTCGGGGGGCAGATCCCCAGGAGCCCTGTCGGACAGGAAGTGACGTCTGCGGAAGAGTCTGCAGCTCACAGGAGGGACTGGGCTGGGACCGGGGGGACAGGGCTGGGGCCGGAGGGACTGAGCTGGGTCTGGGGGGGGCTCCCCGGGGGGGTGCGCGAATTCCCCCAATGGGGAGAGGGGTTCAGATAGATTAGCTAGTATTATAGCCTAGTAGATGGCGCAGATGGGGTAGCAACAGTTCATTAACAAGTTGAGTTATAATAAGTAGATTTTGTTGTCGGTAACTGAATATATAATGTATGCTTTGCCGGCGGGGGGGTTGGTAACTGCCCTCGTCCCCACCTGTTGGCATGCACCCTTGGGGCTGGGCTGCAGTCTGAAACCACAGGCCAGTCAAAGACCTGGGAATTCGTGGGCCAGAACAAGCCTCAAGAGCCTGGACAGGAGGGAGGGAGAATCCAGGGCATGGGCGATATTCCCGGGCATCAAACCATAGGTCTGTTAGGACCAATTTGGTTTTCTTAGTTCTTGTTCTATGGATATGTGTTCCTTGTCATTCCCCTATGTGTTTTCCCTCCCCACCCCCAGGTTCCCCCAGAGGAGGTACCAAGGCAACGCGGGACCAACAAGACCACTCCTGGCGCCCTCTGTGGACACGAGGCACGGGTAGGAAGCGACTTTACTACATACACAAAGACTCACTATATATACACATATGGCACTGACGTTCATATCACAAAATGTCAAGGGGTTTAATTCCCCACAGAAGCGTAGAATCGCCTTTGCAGAATTCAAACGTAGAAAAACAGACGTTCTCTTCCTCCAAGAAACGCATTATATCTCCAACAAAAACCCAGGGTTCATAGACAAACATTTTAGGCGATTCTATCTCGCCTCAGCTAAAGAAAAGAAAAAAGGGGTTGCTATACAACTCCACAATAGAGTCCCGTTCGAGGTCGAAAAATAAAGCGAGACCCAGAAGGTAGATATATTATCCTGGTGGGACTGCTGCAGCAGTGCAGAGTGACCCTGGCATGCGTTTATGCCCCATGCGAGAGAGATCCCCAGTTCTTTGCAGCGTTTTTCTCAAACTCCAGCGCTGGGCAGCTGGAAATATAATAGTTGCGCGAGACTTTAATAAAGTCCTGGACCCCCGCATAGACAGATCCCCTAGGCAAGAGAGGGAAAGACAAACAGGGGCTACAACACTGCTAGAAGGGTTAAGGCGCGAGTGTCTGGTGGACATATGGCGGGAACAACACCCTGGCGAGCGTGCCTACTCATTCTACTCACACCCTCACGACAGTTACAGCAGGCTAGACCACTTCTTTGTATCGAGCAGAATGGTCCCACAAATTTCCGACACCATATTTCATGACATTTCATGGTCGGACCATGCATCAATTGAGCTAAGATGCACACAAATTAGGCCGATTAGCTCGGGAGCAAACTGGAAACTGAACGAATCCCTGATTAAGATCCCGGATCTGGCACAGACAGTCAAAGAAGAGATTAGGCAGTTTTTCTTAACAAACACGGGCACTGTGGAATCTCACATCACACTGTGGGAGGCTCACAAGGCCACAATGCGCGGAATACTGATTAGTCTAGCGGCTAGAAGGAAAAAGGGAAGCCAAATTGACACAACTATATAAGAGGTTACATGAGCTCTCTACACTCCATAGCTGATCAGGTAGAGGGGACACTCTAAAGGAGCTGAAGGATGTAAGGATTGAACTTAACCTCCTCCTCACATCCCAGGCCGAGAGGGACTTGAGCTGGACCAAGAGGAAATTCTTTGAGAAAGCCAACAAGCCGGACACCATGCTAGCTAACAGGATTCGTAATAAGCAACCAAGTTATAATATACAGGCAATCAGGACCACGAGAAATGTCCTCCAACCCCAAACGTATAGTGGAAGAGTTTAGACTTTATTATGAGCAGCTATACAATGGGGAGAAGGTGGCACACAGCACAAAGACAAACAACCTACTACAGACATTCCTGAGAGAAGCAGCTCTACCTAGGCTGAACAGCCTGGAGCGCGAGGCAATTCAGACTGATTTCACTGTGGAGGAATTAATAGAGGTTGTTAAGAACCTAAAACCCTCTAAAGCCCCGGGCCCAGATGGGTTTTCTAATTTGTATTATAAAAAATTTATCGGGATTTTAGCCCCACTCATGCTCAAAGTATTTAACGGAGTCCTGGCGGGGGAACCCTTCACAGACCAGATGCTCCAGGCGTCGATATCCATGATCCACAAGAAGGCTAAAGATCCTACAAATTGCCAAAGTTATAGGCCGATATCTTTAATCAATTCGGATGTTAAAATTTACTCCAAATTACTGGCTAATAGATTGAGTGCGGTCCTGCCAAGGCTTATTCACCCGGACCAGGTTGGCTTTATTAGAGACAGACAAGCGGCCGATAATACTAGAAGGATAGTAGATATTATTAATTTCATTAATGCCAACGGGATCCGAGGCCTAGTACTAAGCTTAGACGCGGAAAAGGCCTTTGACAGGATCGACTGACCATATATGGAGTCTACGCTTGGGGCATTCGGGTTTGGGGGCAAAATTCTGGGGGCAATAAAAGCATTATACACAAACCCGGCCGCCAGGGTGGTTCTCCAGGGCTTCGCGTCGGAGCTGTTTAAAATCAAAAGCGGGACCAGACAGGGCTGCCCACTTTCTCCCTTGTTGTTCGCATTATGCGTGGAACCGCTAGCGGCACACATACGTAGCAACCCTGACATATCGGGAATCCAAATCCACTCACAGGAACATAAGGTGGCTTTATACGCGGATGACATCTTTTTGTCATTGACAAAGCCGCTTACCTCGCTACCCAATCTGTTTGCTCTCCTAGAAAGATTCAACAGAATCTCCGGTTTTAAGATCAATCAGGCTAAATCGGAGGCGCTAAGTCTGAATATCCCAAAAGAAACAGAGAAATTAATAGAAATTAATTTTCAGTTTAAATGGCAGCTTAAAGCTATAAAGTACCTAGGGGTATATCTTACCAAACAGAGCTCCACTCTCTATCAGGCGAACTACCCAAGGCTACTGAGGGCCCTTACAAAGGAACTTAAGGACTGGCCCACTTACGGAATATCCTGGATTGGCAGAATCTATTGTGTGAAGATGAACCTTCTCCCCCGGTTATTGTATCTGTTCCAAACTCTCCCGATACCCGTGGTGCGATCGGAGATCAAGGAATTGCAGAATGTAGTAACGAAATTCATTTGGAAAAATTAAACACCGCGGGTAAAAATGACAATTATGCAAAGACCTAGGGAAACTGGGGGTCTGGCGGTGCCGAGCTTGATGACATATTATAAGGCGGCACAATTATGTCAAATTACTCAGTGGCATGGTGACCCAGAACTGAGGCGATGGGTGGCGCTGGAGAAGGAGGTGTGCGCCCCGCTGGAGCTCAAGGCTCTAATTTGGCACCCTAAATCTAGATTAAAAGACTTAAAGGATCCGCTGGCCTCGGTGCTTAACTCCTTGTCAGTCTGGGAAGCAGCTAAAAATAATCACTCATTAACCTCAAAACACACTTTAATGGCTCCCCTATATGGAAATCCAGATTTTGCTCCAGGGCTAGATGGTAAGAACTTCACACGTTGGCAAAACCTGGGGCTCAGAAGGCTGAAAGACCTGGAGGGGCAAGACACTATCAAACCATTCGAGTTATTACAGTCAGAAACTGACCTCCCCAACACAGAATTCCTTAGATACCTCCATGTCCGGGCATTTTACACCAAACACCTAAATAGACCACCGCTAACTAATTTTGAGAGGCTCTGTGGTCGGGGCACCGACACACGGGGACTCATCTCTGCTTTGTACAGGGAGGTGGTTAGGACTGACATCGACGGCTCACACAAAACCAGGTTCATGACACAATGGGAGACAGACTTGACAGGGCAGCTAGAAGACGAAGACTGAACAGCGATCTTTAAGGCTGCGGCCAGTAGTTCGATCTGCACGACATTAAAGGAGAACTCATATAAAGTATTAATGAGGTGGTATCTCACCCCAGTTAGACTAGCAAAATTCGTAGCGGGAGCTTCCCCGCTCTGACCCAGGTAGTGCGGGGAACAGGGAGATCTGGTGCACATGCTGTTGTCTTGTCCACGACTCATACCCGTCTGGACTCAAATTAGAGATTGGCTACAGAGGATCTTTTTGGGCCTCAAAATTCAGCTAGACCCATGGGTGTTTCTGCTAGGTAAGCCCACGAAAGAAGTGTCTAGAGCAGGGAACAAATTAATTGCACACTTTGCTACGGCTGTGAGGTGCGAGACCGCAGCACTGTGGAAGCAGAATGCAATTCCATCAATAGATAAAATTCGGAACAGAATTTGGTTTGTTTGCCAGATGGAAAAGTTGACAAGTTTGGTCAACGACACTGGCCCAAATTTCCAAAAAGTCTGGTTGCCCTGGCTGGCCCAGACAGATATCCCGGGGGTGAGCAATGCCTCCGTCTGGCTTTAATAAAATCAGGTGGGTTCTCCTTTGATGGCCGACAGGACCTGGGGTTGATAGCACATAGGAAGACACTACTCCCGTGCCGCAAGATTATCGAGGGCGGACGAGCGCCCCTCCACCTCACTACCTGGTGCCACGATGACACAGATAAGCGTGAGCCTGGAGCAGCGGTCTAGGAGCGGAGAATAACAACAATGGAAATACCTCCTCTACCCTTCCCCCCCCCCTTCCTCCCCTCCCCTCCTCCTACCCTAATACTCTCCTGTCTACCCTTTCCCCTGTTTGTATTGATGTTGTATGTCCCACAGTACGCCTTATGGTACTCGTGTGATAATTGTATGCTATACTTTGAAAAACCAATAAAAAGAAAGTAAAAAAAAAAAAAAGAGCATATGAACCATATAACCATATCTTATACTATATAATTGAAAGCACTGTATGCCTGCATGCATGCATGCTGCCTGGATGTTCGGTGTCCCTAGGGGAAATCTCATTGGTCCCTTGGGCCGCCCCCGCACACCTATCATTGGCCTGAGGCGGAGTGACGGCCCAAAGGACACATAGTGTCACACACACACACACACACACACACACCTCACCCCCCCCCCCCCCAAGCTCATCCCCTCCCCCAAGCTCACACCCCGGCGCCGCGAGTGACAGGCCGCGGGCTCCCCCCTGTCCCAAAATGTCATCTCCCGCTCTCTTCCCCACCGGTCCCGGAGGCTCCGCCTCTCCCTGTTTCCCACGCATTCACCCGGGGGGGGTGCTGCCGGACGGGTGAGCGAGCTGCCGGACGGGTGAGTGAGCGGCCTTCACCTCCCCTCACCCCAATTCACCTCCCCTCACACACTTCCCCTCCACCCCCCCCCCGGCGCCGCTACAGTCAGCGGGGGAGCGGAGTGAGCGAGTGCGCGCCTGGGACACAGCGGGGGAGCGGCCACAACATGCTGCCTCCCGCCTCAGATCCACGTGGAAGCTGCCGGACGGGTGAGGGAGCGGCCGGACGGGTGAATGAGCGGCCGGACGGGTGACTGAGCGCCCTTCACCTCCCCTCCACCCCCCCCTCCCTCTGGAGGAAACACTAGCTAATGCGCCTCGCAGGACGCTAACTTCCTATCACCGGGTGATCCCACCCCGTGTCCAGTAACCCCACACAATGTCCACTCCCCTTTAGGGAGAAATTAATAATGGTGACTGCGAAGTCACTAACTAATGGAACTGTTGGTGCACTTGTAGAGTTAGAGTACCTGCCGAGCACTCCAGTGCTCGGATCTGCAACTGCTTCGAAAAGGATCTGTCGCTCGGTGATTCCATCTGATCCTGTGGTTCCTTGCACGGGGTCCGCCAGGGGCGATCCCACCCTGGAGATAGTCTCTGTCTCTGGGGCACAAACTTGAGCCCAAGTCTCTTTTCAGGAAGCGCAGCGTCCGCTGTGTCCTTATCTATCACTGGCACTAATGTGACAAGTCCCTAACCTAGGGCCTGTCCCTATAGCACCACAAGCTGGGGGAGTTCAGGACCTATCTGGGGCCTAGGGGGGGTTTCTGGCCTAATGCAGTGGGTCACAGACCCCTGCACTCACCTCCTTCCCGTAGCTCTCCTGGTCCAGCACTGCCTAGCGTGGTCCCAGCGCGCGAAAATGTATCAATCCCTCTGCAGGGAGATGCTGCAGCCCTATTGGCTCCCTGGGGTCATGTGGCTCAGCCCCTGTGCACCCTGGGGGCTGACAGTCCTGCACTGCGCAAGCTATCTGTGGGCCTTCCGTGCTAGCTGGCTCATGCGCACGCGCAACAGCACTAATAATGGCGGCGCCCTGCTTCCCGAGCCGCCGGGACCGCAGCAACGCGACCGCTGCCCTAGCGACGGCCCGATTGCATCCCCGGCAATTGGCCCGCTCGTGTCCCCGGCAACCGGCCGCATAAAAGAGAGAGGCGCGCTGCTCGCGTACGCCCCCGCACCAACAGGGGACCTGGCTACATCCTCCCCCTGGTAAAAACCCCAACGTCCTCGCTTGGGATACATAACTCACCCCGTACATAAATTATATAATAAAAATGCAGTTTGATCATATAACTTAGCACATGCACGACTCTAAACAAGATTGCACAATTCTGTGAGCATCACAATCACAGATTGGATCTTGCTCCGAAACCACTGCTGAGCCTCATAATAGGGTGCCCCAATTTGATCATAGGTTACCCGAGTTGGAGGGTACCTGACTCTTTGGCTCCTGCGGAGCTGTTCTTCTGCAACTCCCTCGGGGGAGTAATAAACACAGTCCTGAGGCTCAGCCTCTTCCCTTGAGGGGAGCAATGTCTCTGATCAGTCTCTGTTAGGCACAAAGCACGGGTTCTGTGGATCCAAAGGCTGGCCTGTTGGTGCCACCTTAGTAGGCACTGGCCTACGGGGCCCTGTAGACGGACGTTCACAGAGGTACACAATTGGAGGCTTTTATAAGGTGAAATTATAATAAGGCTTTATTGTGCCTTTTCCTTTTCATCAGGAAATCATCCAAACACAGGGGGGGGAACAAAGCTTCTATTCACCTGGGAGTATTTCTAGTGAAATCCTATGCAATTAATTCACATCTCCGTTAGTTAAGCATTTCTCCCAGCCCCAAACATATAGCATGAAATAAGCAGATATAAGCAGTCTCTTAATTATGAAAGTCTTATCTGTTTCTTGCTGTAGAGTAAGCTTCTCTGCTCTCCTGGAACTGCACCCGTGCGTGCACAGAAAATATCAGCATCCAGGTTTAGAAGTCTTATTTGATGTCTTGCAATCAGCTATGCTGGGCAGAGCTCAAGACCGGTCAGCTCCAGAGATGTGTGTTCTCTTGGTCAGTCTCTCCTGGGAGTCTCAAGAACACTCCTCTGTATCTCCAAAGGTCAGCTCTCATTCAGAGCTAAGGAGTCACTTCCTGTCTCAACAGACAGGCTTTTGTAAGCAATCAGGCAGGTGGTGTTTATTAATTGACTACCAGCAGTTAACCACCACACTGCCAGATTAAAGGCACATTACTTAAACAGGGATTACTCCCTTGTTAAAGGCCCTTTACCAGTAGCTCCTCCGGGAGATACCCCTTCTGTGGAGTAGTCCCTTTGAGAGGGTCCTTCCATAGGATCTTCAGGAGTTTCAGAGTGGGTCTCGTTATTGACAGTCTCTTGACCCATCTCTGATAAGTCGGACTCACCGTTGAGCGGTGTGGCCAGTATCTCTGCTTCCTCATCTCCCACTTGTGGTATGGGGAGAAGATGATTACGATGCCATACCTTTACCCGGCCTTCAGTGTCTTTGATGCGATAGACCGGGAGGCCAGGCATTTGAGATTCTACTTCGTATACCCCTTCTCTCCATCGGTCAGCCAATTTATGTTTTCCCGGGACTCCCAGATTGCGAAGCAACACAGCGTCTCCAGGACGAAGTTCCCGATATTTGACCTTATGGTCGTATCGCCTTTTATTGCCAGCATTCAGCTTAGCTGTAGATTTCTCAGCCTGTTGGTATGCCTGTTGCAAGCTGTCTTTGAGTCGCTGCACATATTTGAAATGGGTAGCGTTGTGTATCCCATCCGTCGATACGCGAAGACATACATCTACTGGTAATCTCGCCTCTCGTCCGAACATGAGGAAATAGGGAGAGAATCCAGAGGACTCGTGTCGGGTACAGTTGTATGCGTGAACTAAGGCCTCTACATGTCGACTCCATTCAGTCTTCTGGGCACCCTGTAGAGTTCCGAGCATGTCCAGTAGAGTTCTATTAAACCGTTCTGGCAACGCATCTCCCTCAGGATGGTATGGGGTTGTTCGTGATTTAGCAATGTTCAGCATTTTGAGCAACTCTCAGATCAGAGTGCTCTCAAAATCCCGACCTTGGTCTGAGTGGAGGCGGTTTGGAAGACCGTAGTGAACGAAGTACTTCTCCCATAATATCTTCGCCACTGTGATAGCTTTCTGGTCTTTAGTGGGGAAAGCCTGAGCATACCGGGTGTAATGGTCCGTGATGACCAGCACGTTGGATATTCCTCGGCTATCAGGCTCAATGCACAGAAAGTCCATACACACAAGGTCCATGGGGCCAGAACTTTTCAGATGGCCCATAGGCGCTGCTCTAGTAGGCAGGGTCTTGCGTTGGACACACCGAGTACAACGGCGACAGTGTTGTTCTACAGCCTCTCGCATCTTGGGCCAGAAAAAGCGGTCTCTGACAAACCCAAAGGTCTTCTCTACACCGAGATGTCCATGCTCATCATGTAGGGACTTCAACACCATGTATTGCAAGTTCTTAGGGAGGACTAGTTGTCATCTATCAGGGTGGTTGTGGTATTGCACCACCCGATAAAGTAAGCAGTTGTCTATTTAAAATTTGTCCGCTTGAGTAACGCGACCAAGTCCTTGGGAGCACGCTTCAAGAGAGCTGGATTCCTCTTTTCAACTGCTTGCCTAATAATACTAACTACAGGATCTTGTATTTGGTAATCCACCAGATCTTTCCACCGCAGCACTTTGTCATGAGTTATATTCATTCCTTTCGGGTCGCAGTAGGCTGCGGGGACGGCCTGCGACTGGCATCCCAAGGAATCTGCAACCCGTAATTCGGAGAAGGCCACTAGGTCGTTGATGATGGCGGCAGTGCTACACATAGCTCGCACCCCTGGCCCTGGGAGTTCTTCCCATTCCTCATCATCTGGAGTAGCACTTAGCCCTGGTCTTCGGGATAGGGCGTCAGCTCCTATATTCAAAGGCCCCGGCTTAAACTTCAGGGATAATTGGTAATTGTTTAGAGCTGCCAACCATCGGTGCCCTGCTACATCCAATTTGGCCGAGGTATTGATGTACGTGAGGGGATTGTTATCCGTCCTTACCTCAAACGTAACACCGTACAGGTAGTCGTGGAGTTTTTCCGTGATGGCCCATTTGAGAGCCAGGAATTCTAACTTGTGGACAGGGTATTTCTGTTCACTGGGTGTCAGACTGCGACTGATGTAAGCCACAGGGCGAAGGCCCTCGGGGTGCTTCTGGTGCAAGACGGCGCCCAAGCCATTTAGACTGGCATCCACATGCAGAACGTTTGGTTGTTCTGGGTCAGCATACGCAAGCACCGGCGCTTCGGTCAGACTTTTCTTCAACATCAGGAATGCCCGTTCACACTCAGGCGTCCACTTATCGCCAAACGGTTGACGGGCCGACGTGGCCTTCCTTCCTGTATCTTCGGGGTATATCTTCAACAGATTGTTCAGGGGTTTAGCTCGACTAGAGTACCCTTCCACAAAGCGACGGTAATACCCGCAGAAACCCAGGAAGGATCGCAGCTCCGTAACATTCTCGGGACGAGGCCAGTTCACGACCGCTTCGACTTTGGCTGGGTCAGTGGCGATTCCTTGAGCTGACATGATGTGTCCCACATAAGTCACCGAGGTGTGACAGAAGCGACACTTGTCGAGGGACAATTTCAACCCTTCTTTCCCAAGATGGTCTATCACTTTCAGCAATCTCTCTTCGTGCTCTTCCAGAGTTCTTCCGAAGACAATGATGTCGTCCAGGTAGACTAGACACTCCCGAGGGTTCATGTCTCCGATAGTCTTCTCCATTAGTCGTTGGAAGGTAGCAGGAGCCCCACATATACCTTGGGGCATACGAGTAAATTGGTAGAACCCCAAGGGACAGACGAAGGCTGTTTTCTCCTGATACTCTGCATTCATGGGTACCTGATAGTACCCGGATCGTAGATCGAGCACGCTGAACCACTGGCTTCCATTCAGAGCATTCAGAATCTCTTCAATGCGAGGCAGGTTGTACAGGTCTGGTATCGTACGGTTGTTCAGAGTCCGATAGTCGACACACAGCCATACAGACCCATTCTTTTTCCTCACCACTACTATGGGAGAGGCGTAAGGACTCCGAGCCTCCGTCAATATCCCAGCGGTACCCATTTCTTGCAAGACGTTCCTTACATCGTCCACATCCCTAGGGGCGATGTGACGAGAATGTTCACGGAACGGAGTCGCGTCATTCAGTCTAATGGTATGTTGAGCGCTGCGACTGCACCCCACATCCATCTCACTCGTTGAGAACACCATCCTTTGTTTATTCAACTGAGCTGTCAGCCGCTCTTTCCACTCAGTTGTCAACGTCGACTCACCGAAATTGAAGTCCAAATCGACTAACCGCTCATTTGCTGCCGCCGCCGCATTCACCTGGGGAGTGGTTTCCACAGGGCTGACCGGATATATGCAACCCAGACTCTGTCCGGCATCAAGTTCCATCTGGAATGGAGAGATGTTCTGCACATACACGTAAGTTCGTGGGGGAATTTTAGTCGTCCATTCCCTTACTTTGGGTAGTACCCTATACCCTCTCTGAATTTCTTCCTCGGGGGTACTCTCCAGAGAAAAGAGCTGATCGTCCTCCTCTCGTTCGGAGTAATAGCACCAGACGGCCATTCTTTGCACTCCCCCTGGTGATATGGTCGTCAGTCCGCGTTGACGATTGTAGAGATCCCCGTGACGCTCCAAGGCATATATCCGGTGGCACACTTCTCGTAAGACGGGATCTAGAAGTGAATTGGCCAGCGATAACTCGTTGGTCTCTTTCAAGTAGGCTCTGATTACAGCTTGTACTATATCAGTATTGGTTCCCAAGATGATTGGATACTTGCACTGGTCTTGTGGCTCTGGGCACACCATTGCCGCTACATGCATGGGGTGTTTCTTGCCGGTGTTCAGTTGGAGTATTTCCAGTTGAACGCTTACAATCCCATCGACGGGGTAGTCATCATTACTTAACCCCCTAACCTTCATATGTTCGGCCGACCTCAGGGGGCAGTGTTTGAGGTGCTGATCATAGAACTTGCGGTATATTATGGTCACTTGTGACCCCGTGTCCAGTAGGGCTGATGCGTAGATCCCTTCCAGTACAACAGGCACGATGGCCGCGGGGCCTACTTGACTGTAAGCTTCCCTTGGTGAGGCGTCATTACTGGGACCGGAGTCAGAAGGGGCATCTTCGGTTCCAGAATGAGGGAGTTCTGGGTCAGATTCTGCCATGCTGCAGACCATTGTCCGGGCTGATTTCCCTCTATCAGGAGAGTGTTCCTCTGGATGGCCTTCCCTCTCTGGACAGTTACTGGCGAAGTGGCCCTTCTTACCGCAGTTATAGCACACAACCTCGCGTCGTTCCGGACGAACCTTGGACGGGGAAGGAGGTCTGTCGGTGGGTCTTGGCTTGTACCCCTTGGACGGGGCAGCAGACTCTTCCTTCTTTTCCATACAGCCTTTTCCCTTTGAGATGGAGGGTGTAGACGGACGTTCACAGAGGTACACAATAGGAGACTTTTATAAGGTGAAATTATAATAAGGCTTTATTGTGCCTTTTCCTTTTCATCAGGAAATCATCCAAACACAGGGGGGGGGGGACAAAGCTTCTATTCACTTGGGAGTATCTCTAGTGAAAATACCATGCAATTAATTCACAACTCCCTAAGTCAATCATGTCTCGCAGCCCCAAAACATATAGCATGAAATAAGCAGATATAAGCAGTCTCTTAATAATGAAAGTCTTATCTGTTAGCTGCTGTAGAGTAAGCTTCTCTGCTCTCCTGGAACCGCACCCGTGCGTGCACAGAAAATATCAGCATCCAGATTTAGAAGTCTTATTTGGTGTCTTGCAATCAGCTATGCTGGGCAAAGCTCAAGACCGGTCAGCTCCAGAGATTTGTGTTCTCTTAGTTAGTCTCTCCTGGGAGACTCAAGAACAGTGCTCTGTCTGCAAAATTCAGCTCTCAGTCAGAGCTAAGGAGTCACTTCCTGTCTCACAAGACAGGCTTTTGTAAGCAATCTAATCAGGCAGGTGGTGTTTGTTAATTGACTACCCGCAGTTAACCACCACACTGCTGGTTTAGAGGCACATTACTTGAACAGGGATAACTCCCCTGTTACATACCTCCCCTGTTTGTGGGAAGCTCGGGCTTGCCACGGCCAAAGCCCATCCTTCCACTCTCATTCTAGATATCTCTGTGACTTGAATGAGAGTGGATGGAGGAAGAGAACCCTCAGTCCTACTGGGATTGGAGCCCTTTCTCCAGTTTATTCGTGTCTCCTCCTGAAGGTGTTTGAGATCAGCACCCCTCAGTCGCTCGAGGAGGACTTTTTCTAAGTAAAGTCTTTTTACCGAGTGCGCGGTCATGAGATTTCTGTTGCGTTGGGCACTCCTCTTTTTGTAGACAAACTGTATGGCAACAGTTGTAGAGCAGTTAGGACTAGCCCTTAGAGATTTCCACTTTTGAAGCGGTCTTTCTACACCTCCTCCACACAACAGAGTCGCCAGTTCAGCTTCTTTGGGACTGAGTTGCACCTCCACTGCCCTTTCCAGAGAACATCCTATCTTTTCAACTTCCTCAGCTAAGGATTCTTCTGGCTTTGATTCTGCACTCCTACCTCTGTTTGTTTCCTGTTGGGCAGCTGTAGGTTTGGCTAGTGCTTTCTTAGGTGGCTCAAACTTCATAATCTTGTTTTGAAGGTGCATGGAGTCCCCAACTCTCACTGTACCCTTGTTCTCACAGGCATTAGTTACTGTGGGATACTGGTGCTTGGGCAGAGCCAATACTTGTCCTTGTGGGACTGTAATCTCATTCGCAAGAGATCCCTGCTTTTTGAGTGCGTCTTGCAAGTCTCTTCTCAGGGAATTTATCTGCGCACTTTGCTTTCTCTGAGTCTGTATCAGTGTCTCCTTCATATTCTGGAGCTCTGTAATTTTTGTCGCCCAGGTTGCTGCTGCGTCTGTTTTCTCCTTGGTGTACTGACTCAAGGGAATGGAACAGTCTCTCTGTCTCTCCAGATATTGCTCCAGTTTCTGAGCCTTCTCACGCTCCCTCTCATACAGAGTCACCTGGTATCGAAGCTCCGCCTCCAATGATGCTCTGGTGACATGCAGCGTGGCCTTTAGCTCCTCATACTGCTCTGTGGGGACGTACTGGATATTCAGACGTTCCTGCAGCGCTTGTACCTCTTTAGCAGCCTGCAGCTTTTCTTCCTAAAACGTTTGCTGCTTCTCCTCAGCATACTGGAGGTGTGTACGCAGACCTAGCAGTTGGTTCTACAGTCGGTGCTCTGCATCCCTTGAAATGTCCCGCTCCTCAGTGAGACTGTGTAGTTCCTTTCTGGAAACTTCCAGGTCTGTGCGGCAGCTGTTGGACTCATGATGTGAGGCATCCAGTGCTCTGCGGAGTGTCTGAACCTCTTTCTGAGATACGTCCACCTCTATCCGGACACTGTTGACCTCCTGTTGCGAGGCATTCAGCCCTATGCGAAGAGTGTGAACCTCTTGCTGGAAGACTGTCATCTGCTTCAGTGCCTCCTCATACTTCCGCTTTAGCGTAGCCACCATTCTATCAGATTGGCTCTGCTTTTCATCCATGGCGGAAATAGTAGCATTTGCAGTATCTAGATCAGTCTTGAGATCGTCCAATTCTTTCCTGGCTAAAGAGTAAATTGTGAGCACATCTTTTTGTAGCCTCACGTTATTTTTGTGTAGCTCTGTGTAACCATCTTCCTTTTGATTCAATTGTTCACGGAGCATATCACAGTCATGCCTGGCATTTTTTAGGGCATCTTCAGGGCTGGTCAAGGGATCGTCACTCACTGGTTCCGGCTCCACTTCCCTGGGATGGTTGGTTGAGGGTTCCTCACTGTTGGCACTGGACAGACACTTCTTTGGGGTACACGACTTCTGCCTTGGGCCCTCTGGATATTCGGTTAACCGTGGGACGAATTCTCCATTTTTTCTAGGCTGCAGGGCAACTCGGTCCCCCTTTTCCTCCACAGGATCTGAGGACGTGTCTGTTCCTTCCACGGTAAGTGAAGAACCACTTTTCTTTTTCTTTTTCCGCTTTTTTGTTTTGGATGACTCCGTCCCATCCGGAATACTGGGGTCTCCTTCTTTATTTGATGCTTTAGAAGCTTTATTATATACACCAGGCTTTTCTTGCAGTTGCTTTAGCTGACAGAAATATTGGGTGATCTGCAGCTCCCGCTCTTTCTCTTGTCGACCATATTCGTCATCATAGAGGGCGGTCTTCTCTGTTCGTGCCGAGTTCAGGCACCCCCACCATTCTTGGGGTGTTTTGTGGATGTGACTCGGTTCGGGTTCCCCGTAAGAGATGTCTTCCTCTTTATTGGACTGGAAGGGCCACTCTTCCGTGGGGTAGGGTTCATTACAGGAACGCTGCATCTTGTCCTCCATTTTTAGGCTATCAGGTGTAATTTTCTTCCTGACCTCAGGAGGCGCTATTGCAGCTGTTGCCACTGTATTGGCTAGAACCCCCAATTGTGGTAGTCCTACAGGTGGGTATATTTTGCTTGTAGAGGTCGTAGCTCTCACAGGCATCTCTGTAGACTTTCTTTCTTGGGAATTTTTTTTTTTTTTAATATCAGCAGTGCTGTGCATGCATTTTCTCTTATCAGATATACAAGATGTGCAGTTGCTAGGTAAAAACGTCTATTTGCTTTACACCATTTACTTGCTAGGTATAATCTCTCATTAGGTATGCTGAATGTGTAGTTGCTAGGAAAAACTTCTGTTTGCTTTACACCATTTACTTGCTAGGTGCAATCTCTCCGCTTCAGCAACAGAATTTGTTTTTCTTCCTGAGTTCAGTAATTTTCAGTCTCATCTTTGGGTATTATGGCACTCACACTTCACACTTTGGGTGTCTGTTTTACTCCCAAGATACATATAGGCAGACTTTTTTACTTGCAGAAAAAAAAACATTCTTTGCAGCGGACTATTTCTTTCATTCCCGGCAGGGTGACTCAACACTCAGCAATTGGCTTTGAAATACCTTTTTCCCCTATAGGGCAATTTTACACTCAGCATTTGTTTGCTAAAAATTCCCCTGCTTCAGCACAGTCTTGTATCAATTTTCATACTTTTCTGCATATACTCCATTCACAGCTGGTAGCCCTATGCGGTGTGGCAACCTTTATTTCCAAAATCAGTACCAATCGTGGGTCACCATCTGTATTCACTGCTTCAGCGAAACTTTTGAAAACAACAAACACCTATCCCTTTTTAAGGGCTGACTCACTTCTTGAGCCCTGACTATGGCTGGAAGGCAAAACCCCTATTTCAATGACCATATTACACTTTGTGATAGGCAAATAAAGTTTTAACTGTTTCAGCAGTCTCTCTCCTCTTGGGATTGGGGCAAAGAGTCCATCTGTGGTTTTGTAAGTTTCAGTGCAGTGTAAGTTTCCCTTTAACTCTGATCTCGTTGCATGAGGTTTTTTTTCTTTTCTAAGTTGCTCAGACTGTTTGTAGGCAAAAAGCATAACAAAAAAAATTCACATAAAAATCTCTGGTCCTTTTTAACTTCAAAGACACCTCTCATCTCACTTCGGACACCATATGTAGATGGACCATATTGCACTTTGTGATAGTTTCAATGACCATATTACACTTTGTGATAGGCAAATAAAGTTTTAGCTGTTTCAGCAGTCTCTCTCCTCTTGGGATTGGGGCAAAGAGTCCATCTGTGGTTTTGTAAGTTTCAGTGCAGTGTAAGTTTCCCTTTAACTCTGATCTCTGCTGCATGAGGTTTTTTTTTTTTCTAAGTTGCTCAGACTGTTTGTAGGCAAAAAGCATAACAAAAAAAAATTCACATAAAAATCTCCGGTCCTTTTTAACTTCAAAGACACCTCTCATCTCACTTCGGACACCATATGTAGACGGACGTTCACAGAGGTACACAATAGGAGACTTTTATAAGGTGAAATTATAATAAGGCTTTATTGTGCCTTTTCCTTTTCATCAGGAAATCATCCAAACACAGGGGGGGGGGGGAACAAGGCTTCTATTCACTTGGGAGTATCTCTAGTGAAAATACCATGCAATTAATTCACAACTCCCTAAGTCAAGCATGTCTCACAGCCCCAAAACATATAGCATGAAATAAGCAGATATAAGCAGTCTCTTAATAATGAAAGTCTTATCTGTTAGCTGCTGTAGAGTAAGCTTCTCTGCTCTCCTGGAACAGCACCCGTGCGTGCACAGAAAATATCAGCATCCAGGTTTAGAAGTCTTATTTGGTGTCTTGCAATCAGCTATGCTGGGCAGAGCTCAAGACCAGTCAGCTCCAGAGATTTGTGTTCTCTTGGTCAGTCTCTCCTGGGAGACTCAAGAACACAGCTCTGTCTCAAAAATTCAGCTCTCAGTCAGAGCTAAGGAGTCACTTCCTGTCTCACAAGACAGGCTTTTGTAAGCAATCTAATCAGGCAGGTGGTGTTTGTTAATTGACTACCAGCAGTTAACCACCACACTGCTGGATTAGAGGCACATTACTTGAACAGGGATAACTCCCCTGTTACAGAGGGGCTCTTAGGTTTTGCGGTAGAGTGCAGCATAACATGTGCCTCCTGCATTTTCACTTGGCGCAGCAACTCGGTGAACGTAGAGGGACCCCCGTCCATTATTTTGCTGCATATTGGCTATGGGGTGAGTGGGGCTTGATCCCCGCAGGTACTGCTTATGGAGCGCTTCATCCATCCCAGAGGCAGGAATCAGCTTACGATTGAGTAGAATTCCCAAGACCAGCTGCAGGTGGTGTATAAAGGCCGACAAGTCCTCTCCCTACTTCTGATAAAGATTGAAGTACTTCGTCCAGATCGCTCCTTCATCTTCGGCTAGTCCGTACGCTTCCAACAGGAACTCCACCATCTCCAATGCCGTCAACTCTGGGTGTTGGTCCCTGTGGATGGTTACAATGGTAGAAGCGGGAGGCCTGAGACACTCCATGATACGCTGCCGTTTTGCTGTGTCAGTGCACGACCATTCCTCTACAACTTTTAATGCGTTCTCCCTCCAAAGGTCTATCCCTTCCTCCCCCTGGGGTATGGGAAGTACTCCTGAGAAGGCCTTGAGTTTCCGGTAGCCTTGGGACTGGGAGGCCATGGTGATGGCTTCTACGAATTGGGGTAGCGTCACCCCCATTATGGAACCTTCGTTAGTTACCCTCTCTCTGATATGCCGGGAGTTCACCTCGCGGGGTGCGTTGTCTGGTGGAGAGGGCGGACTGTCAGCCCAACTAGTGGCTCCCGTGAGGGCGCTTGGGGTAAAGGAGACTTTGGGTTGGGGGCGGTCAACCCGGTTTGGGGTACTTGACACTGGTGTCCAAGTACTGGTGGATGGTTCATCTGGAGCCTGAGGAGAGGCCCTTGGTGAAAACATTTCCCGTATTACTGGTAAGTCCGAGTATATAAGGGGTTAGCCTTCTGGCGGGCCCTCGCGGGCTACTAGAGTGTTCGGAGCCGTCTCTTGGCATATGTCCCGCCCCACAGTGAATAGTATGGCGCTCCAATAAAAATTAGGGTCGAACACCCTGCCCCGGTACCATACTTTATTTGACCCTATGAGCTCCCTCAGCGAGTCCCGGATGTCAGTCTCTGCAACTAATGCTGGAACATTCCCTACAGCCATGACATAACTAGGGGGCTCCAGGACGGAGATGGACCACGCATGGACCTCTTGACGTGAGGGAATCACCATGTTGCTGATCTCTTATGATACTGGTTTGAATAGGGCACCCCAGGTCTGAATCTCAGCAGAGCCTCCAAATGTAACGGGTATTCCACCCCACCCAATCGCATATATAGTGTGGGTGCGGGGAACTTAGTGTTACCAGGTGTGGTGCTTTACCTGTTGGGCTCACAGGAGGGCTGAGCTTCCGCCACGGTGAACCTGGGGCAATTATATTGAGTAACCCTGTACTCGGTGCAGCGCCTCCACCTGCGATGGTTCCTAGCAGAGCAGGAATTGTTCCTCGCAGGACACATATAAATAACCAGCACAACCTATGTATAATAACTAAGGTCTTTACTTAAAGCTGCAGTTCAGTCTATATCCTGCATGTGTGTTTTTTTTAATAAATCAGTTCTGTAGTAAGAAATAATACTTTTAGCATTTTCTGTTTTTAAAAAAACAACTTTGAAAGACCAATTTTCTTGTATTCTATTTTAACAAGCATTTGCTAAGGCACTGCCCCTTCATGGCCTGTCACAAACCCAGGCACACCCCTTTGTCAGCACTGCCCTCCCTCTCTCTAAATGTGCACTAGCATCTGGTCACATGATCTTCCTTATAGTACATTCAAGGAAGCTGGAGAAAAGGGATCAGCCATGCATAGCAGCTCGGATAGGCGATTTCAAACTTATTACAGTGTTTATTCCATTCATTGCACGTGTATATAATGTAAAATTGTAATAATTCCATTTATAGCAAACGTGTATATGTGAATATTATTTAGATGTATATGTATGTTACTGAAATGTGGAGTGAGTGTGTAGGTAAATACACACAATACACTTCCACTGCATATATATATATATATATATATATATATATATATATATATATATATATATATATATATATATTATATATATTATATATTATATATGTATGTATGTATATGTGAAGTTATGTGAGTAAAAAAGTGACAAAAACCCTCCATAGCAAGGCAAATAGCAAATGGAAATATTACTGTATGCTCATTTGTATGTATATATATATTTATATACACACACACTTCAAATACGGATAGTGATTCACGTAAATGATATATATATTCACTTTCTGGGAGTATAAGAGTGACTGTCCTGTTGTTCCTTTTTTTGTATCCATCATTGAATGGTATGCACCCTCTCTTTACGTTTATTTTATACTAGCTGAGAGACCCGGCGTTGCCCGGGATGTAATGTTCCCGCTCCTCTCTCCTCACCCCTCCCCCTCTCTCTGTTTGTCCCCCATTCACATCAATCCAGTTCCCCCCCTCCCTCCTTTACAGCTTCATGCAGTGTGTGTGCGTCAGTCATTGTGTGTGCGTCAGTCAGTCAGTGTGTGTGCGCGCGCGTCAGTGAGTCTGACGCAGAAACACAAACACACACACAGACTGACTGACGCACACACACAGTCAGTGTGTGCGTGTGTGTGTGCCTCAGTCAGTCAGTGTGTGCGTGCGGCAGTCAGTCAGTCATTCAGTCATTCAGTCAGTGTGTGGGTGTGGGGGTGTGCGCGCGCGCGCGTCAGTAAGTGTGTGTGTGTGTCAGTCAGTGTGTGTGTGTGTGTGTGTGTGTGTGTCAGTGTGTGTGTGTGTGTCAGTGTGTGTGTGTGTGTGTGTGCAGCAGTCAGTGTGTGTGTGTGCAGCAGTCAGTGGGTGTGTGTGCAGCAGTCAGTGTGTGTGTGTGTGTGTGCGCGCGTCAGTCTGTGTATGTGTGCGTGTGGCTGTGAGGGGTTGTGTGCATGCGGCTGTGAGGGGTTGTGTGCGTGCGTCAGTATGTATGTGTGTGTGTCAGTCAGTGCGTCAATCAGTCAGTGTGTGTGTGTGTGTGCGTGCGTCAGTCAGTCAGTGTGTGCGTGCGTCAGTGTGTGTGCGTGCGTCAGTCAGGGTGTGTGCGTGCGTCAGTCAGGGTGTGTGCATGCGTCAGTCAGGGTGTGTGCGTGCGTCAGTCAGGGTGTGTGCATGCGGCTGTCAGTGTGTGTACGTGTGGCTGTCAGGGTTTGTGTGCGTGCGCCAGTCAGGGTTTGTGTGCGTGCGCCAGTCAGGGTTTGTGTGCGTACGCCAGTCAGGGTGTGTGTGCGTGCGTATGTCAGGGTGTGTGCGTGCGTCAGTCAGGGTCTGTGCGTGCGTCACTCAGGGTGTGTGCGTGCGTCAGTCAGGGTGTGTGCGTGCGTCAGTCAGGGTGTGTGCGTGCGTCAGTCAGGGTGTGTGAGTGCGTCAGTCAGGGTGTGTGCGTGCGTCAGTCAAAGGGCAGGCGTGGGGGGGGGGGTGAAGGGCAGGGGTAGGGGGGGTGAAGGGCAGGGGTAGGGGTGGGTGAAGGGTAGGGGTGGGTGAAGGTCAGGGTTAGGGGGGGTGAAGAGCAGGGGTAGTAGGGGGGGTGAAGGGCAGGGGTAGAGGGGGGTGAAGGGCAGGGGTGGTGAAGGGCAGGGGTAGGGGGGGTGAAGGGCAGGGGTAGGGTGGGGTGAAAGTGAGGCACAAATTGTTGGCAGGAGTAAAATGTCCCTACACACACACACACACACACACACACACACAACGGGAGTGAGAGGTGGTGGAGAGTGGGACTGGCGCAGATCCGAGGCTGCTTGGCCCCCCAGTGGCTGGGGAGTTGGCGGCCGGGGGGGTAAGGGAGCGGGCGGGGGGGTAAGGGAGCGGGCGGGGGGGGGAGGGAGCGGCGAGGGGGTAAGGGAGCTTTGGCGGCTGGGGTAGGAGGGCCGCGCTTACCC